>NC_135790.1:22357216-22657216 GCF_051106095.1 Pogona vitticeps
CCGAGGCGAAGAGGCAGTCCTGAAACAAGCAAAACCAGGGAGCTGGACAGGGGACATATTGTATTTGTCTTCAGTGTGGAAGGGATGGTCACTCTCAAATTGGCCACCTCAGCCGCACTAGATGCTGTTCCAAGACGTCTATTCAGAGCACGTCACCATAGTCTCTCAAGAATGAAGGATGCCTACCTCTTGCTATTGTTATGTGCTGTCAAGTTGCCTCTGACCTATGACAAATCTATGGATGAGCTAAAAGTGATCAGTATTTCCTGTCCTCAATAACCCTGCTCAGTTCTTTTAAACTGGAGTCTGTAGCATCTTTAAGGGAATCAATCTGTCTCATATTTGGTGTTCTTCTTTTCTGGCTCCCTTCAACCTTTCCCAGCATTATTGTCTTTTCCAGACAATGTTGCCTTCTCGTGATATGCCCAAAGTAGGAGAGCCTCAGTTTAAACATTTTTGCCTCCAGAGAGAGTTCAGGCTTGATTTGCTCTAGGACCAACTTTTTCATCTTTCTGGTAGTCCAGGGTACCTTCAAAGTTTTCCTCCAGCACCACGTTTTGAGCAAATCAATAGGAGGATGAAATTGATGATAGGTGCAGATTGATAATCCAGTAGAAAATGCCATCAATTCCTGTGCAGTCTCTAAGGAACAATTCAGAGAATTTTCTTGGAAGGAACTGACAACATTTTGTGGGGTAGGGCATCCAGGGGAAGGGAAGGGGAGAAAAATGAAAATCTCATAGAAAGCTGTGGGTTAGGTTCACAATAGTGTTATGCACAAACTAGGTTTTTATTTGACTGTCCTAGTGATTTTATGGGTTTTCTGTTGGAATCCTGGGCCTGTAGCAACATTGATGCAAATGTGCATTTTGATATAGCATAGATGAGAGACTATATTCCAGCTGCAGATACATAGATTGCATGGTTCATGGGCCCTAATATATTTTAGGCATAAGACTTTTGGATAACTTGTGTTGCAACCCCAGAATTCACCAGGAGTTACTCCAGCCAGTATTCAGCATGGCAGCCAAAAAAAATCTAAATCCACAGAGAAATTTTCCATCACTCACATATGGGCAGCAGGAGGAAATGGCTGCAATAGGCTAAGCCCAAGGGGCTGTGCAAGGGATGATGGGACCGGCTGCTTTTGAAGAGGCACCCTTCACGGATCCTAATGGACAGATAGATTACCAGTCCCATAATCCCTTGTGGAAGCCCTCTCACTCCCAATCAAATGATGGTTGTTCCAGAGGCTTACAAGGCCCTGTCTCAAGTGCCTGCCAATCTGAGGGATAGTGGTTGAAGATCAAAAGATAGGGCCTCTGAGGCTAATTCCAGAGCCTGGGTACCTTCATACAGGTACAGATGTGTCTTTAAATAGCATGCTTTCAAGTCGGTCAGTCCTTTAATGCACAAAGTCGTCACATTACATCAAGCCTGGAAACAAATAGGCAATCAATGCAATGAATTACTTGGTGTTGGTTTAATACGATCAGAGTGCTTAGCCCCCACAAACATCCCGAGGGCTGCATTGTGCACTCACTGAAGTTTCTCATCTGTCTGCAGTATATGGGGAGATTTACAGTAATCTAGTCTCAAGGATAAGCTTACACTTGCATATCTAAGCACACTTCTTGGTGTGATGCCAGAGTGAAGCAGAACAATAGGAGACAATTTGCTATAGAACCGTGAGATTAGCTTTGGAGTTAAGGTGCAGTGGATTTTTAGTGCCTATCATTTACAAAAGATAAACATTCCACTGTATTTTCCTTGAAAAAAAAGTTTGATTCATTGCATTGGAATATAGATTCTTCTACCCAGACCTGTAGCTCTTCTTCCTCCAAGACTGATATGCTTCCAATGTATATTGCCAGGGTCAAAGGCTGTGGCGACCTATGTTCTCTCGTCTTTGTAGCATGGGAGTGTAGCATCTGTCCAGGGTGTTCTAGAAGTCCAAGTGTTAAGTATATCAGTTTGAAAGATAGGGAATATATGTTTTTAAAAGATACTTTCATCTTTAACCACTTTTTTAAAAAAAAAGTGGTTAAAGATGAAATTATCTTTTAAAAACTTTTTTTTAGCCATTAAATCTCTAATGACATTATTTTAAAAAATACCATGCAGTATGCTTTACTGCCTTGTGGATTAAAATACCTTGTATAGTGTAGAAAAATCAGCGACACTGCAGTGGAAAACGTGGGAGTTGGGCATGCCTTTTCTTCTGCCCATAAAACCTCCCATCTCCATTGTTTTCCCGCTCTCTTCCACCCACTCCTCTTGTTCCTCCTGCTGTTGCTTCTAAGCTCTATCCATTACCACTCCTGCCTACAGCATGTTTATATCTCCCATAATCCTGTGGCAGACTTTGCAAATATAGTGTCCTTATTTCTGCGGATGAAAAGGCAGAACAGGAATTTATAATGTTTTGTTTTGTTTTGTTTTGTTTTCACAGTTTTAACACACAGGCACGCTAGTTCCAATTCTGAAATGTTTATACATTATAAAAGAGACACCAGTTAGATAACATTTCAGATTCCTTTAATATTAAAGAATATGTGTACACATCAATACACTGGGCTATTTGCTTCAGTTCTTTAAGAGATGGCATAGACAGGGACATATACATATACAAAGACATATACATATATACATGGGATAGCCAGCATGGTTGTACTAAAGTGATGGACTAGGACTCAGGAGGCCTGGGTTCAAATCCCCGTTCAGCTATGGAAACTCACCTTAAATATCTCACTTGCCTTGAAAGCCCTTTTAGGGTCTCTGTAAGTCAGTTCTGACTTAACAACACACAAGAACATAAATGCATATACATATTCTGTACATATACATAGAATGATAATTCAAGCAGTATTAATGTGGATTCCAGATCCTTTATCTTTTAGCTGCTTTATCTGGGAGTCTGCATCTATGTTAGTCTCTGCGCAGCAAGCTTTTCTAACTCCTGTGGCAATTCACCCTAAGTCAGCAGATCTGTCGATTCTAATTTGAATGTTTTGGTTCATATCCATATTTGGTCTTTCTGTACCCCTCCCACTAGATTAAGGGTTAATCCAGGGTTTGGAAAGCAATGCTGAATTAGCTGGACATGAATTAGGGGAGGATATTAGGATCTTCCCATGTTCTTTTATGTGACATATTTTTTTCTATATATACCCTTCTTTTCACTAGAAATATTTAAGTATAGAATTAAAAAGACAATGTACAGAATTTTTTTATGTGGATTTCCAGAGTTTGGAAATAGCTACTAGAAAAGCTGTCTCTCCAAGAGGGTTGTTGTTTTGACATATGTGTTAAGGTGCTCTCTGGATGGTTTACAGCATGATTATGCAAGGAATACCGCCCCCGCCCCCCCAATGAGCTTGTACTCCTTTTACCAACCTCAGAAGGATGGAAGGTTCAGTCAAACCTGAGCTGGCTACCTGAATGCTTCAGGATTGAATTCAGGTCTATATAAAGGCCCCAAAATGTTTTAGAAGCTTTGAAGACTTTCCCCCCATCCTTCAAAGCCTCGCATACTCCGAGTGAATTGTCATTGTCATCCTTGTTTTGCAGATGAAAAAGCTGAGGAATACAGGGGAAAAAAAGATATCTCGGGCAAATGTGCCTTGACTCTGGAAATTAAACACAAGCTATTCGTGTCTCAGTCTGCTAAATCACCCTCTGTCTTACTTGATTCCCCACTTCATGCAGGTGATTGCAATTCAGATTGCTTTTGGTTTACCCCGCGATAGCAGAGGAAACTTCACCACCCATTAGTCCTGCCATTGGGCTGGAGAGCAGAAAAACTGAAACCAATATAGGGCAAAATTTAATTTGCTGAATGAATGGATATTCAGTTAGTATCGTGTGCTTCAGTCAGCTATAGACCTTACACAGCTGGAATCCCCCACGCAGCAGGGATCACAACACCATGCTACGTTGTAACTCAAGCAACAGCTCATGTAGAATCATTCTGTAATGTTTTAGAAATGATGTAGGGGATCAGCAACTGTTTGGGGGGATGTGCTGGGAACAGCAAAAGTGCAGAAAGGATGGAATAAGCTTTTTCAAGAGATGGATTGCTCAGTCAAGCCAGATCTCCCCATAACAGCTCAGATCTTCTGCAAGTTTCCACAGATATTCCATCTACCAACAGTCAATAAGAGAACTATTCTCTCCTGTCAATAAAATAGTCATCACATATTAATAATCATTCATGAATTTCTTTTACAATTTCCTAGTAAAACCATCACCCCCCATCCTTTGGCCCTGTTCAAGGTCTGAAGAAAAGAATACTCACTAAATTATTTGTTCTCATTGATTTAAACTGGCTCAACTTGACAGAACACCACAGTGAGGAATTTTCAAACCCCGCAAGATTCTTCTCCTCTCAGTGAGAACAAGATGAAGGGTGTTGTTTCATGTCCTGTGAAGATCTCTATAACTTGTGCAGATCCCCTCTGAACAAAACAGTGTTCTTTCTCTTTGAGAAGTAAAGCACACAGAAAGATCTAACAAAGGATGCAAAGAATTTTTTCCAGTGCTTTTGATTTTTAGAAGTCCATGGAGATATCATAACAGTTGCCATGTTGAGCAATGATATTTCAATTATTTGTAGTTTTGCTTAATTTGCAAAAAAATGAGAGAGAGCGAATTCTTTGCATTTTCATGGTCAATGTGCAATTCCTTTGCTTTTTCCCCAGTGCAATTTCTTTGCTTTCTCCCCAGTGTCCATTTGTTTTTGTTTGTGTGTTGTTCTCTTGCATGCATGTTTTAAAGTATTGATGCAGCCCTACTGATGAAGGAGGAAAGACCCCCTCTTGCACCATTCTAACTTGCTTCTCTTTTTGTGGGCATGGTTGGGAGAGATCTATCATCCTTTCACTTTTCATCCAGTCCACTGGCTAGTAAACATGTCCAGGAAGAGACACTGGATGAACAGCATCATTTCCCACTATGAACTGATCCAGAACGGCTGGAAAAAAAAAAACAGAGAAAAGGGAAAGGAACTTAAAGCCACCAGTTCATATAACAATATGACAGGCCAAAACCTCAGTACCATCCCATCTTCATTCTTTTCTCCTTCTCTTCCTCCACAACGACAGCAATAACAACAGCAAACCATGGAAATGGCCCAACAGTGTAGCAAGAACAACATCTTAGCTGAAATAGTAATTCTAGCTCAAATACAAAAGATGTTTCTCTTTCTAACCTTGTAAAATAGGTTAGAACTGTAGTCATTCTAGCAAAATCCATGGTTTGGAAGCTACATCTTTGGAATACAGAAAGGTGCACATTCAAAATTCAGATTGCTTGCTTCTGTGACCCAGTGTCTACTATAAGAGACAGTAGTTTTCTACAGATAACATATACAATTCTTGTCACCTTGGAATATGACAAGTACTGGCAAACTTTCTCATTCTCACTGATTTCCCAAGTCTTGTCTTACCAGGACTCCCTGTGAAGACTTCTCATGCATCTGCAAGACTTTCTTGCTCACCACAGAAAGAATCCTCTAGTCTAATTTTTTTTAAAGAGAGAGAGAGAGAGAGAGAGAGAGAGAGAGAGATCCCAGTTTCCTTTTATTCATTTGTTTGTTTATTTGTTCGTTCATTCATTTAAACATCACCAACACTTTCCACTACCTAAGGATGTCTGTCTTTGCTAATTTATTTGTCGCAGAAAAGAAGGACAAAGAAAAGCAGGAGTTTTTCTCTCTACTGGGTGACATTAGAAGCGCTTTTGTATATGTTTCCCAGTTCTTGCAAATTAAAGTCTGGTATTTTGCTCATAAAATATTGTGTTTTGTGTAAATGCGAGGAGGATTATGGTGCCTCGCTTAATGGGTGCTCCGTTTTATGACAAAATTGCATAACGATGAAGTTTTTGCGATTGCAAAAGCGATCGCAAAATGATGTTTCCTATGGGGGAATTTCGCTTTGTGATGATCGGTTCCCTGCTTCGGGAACCAATTCTCGCAAAACGACGATTTTCCTACAGCTGATCGGCCGTTTCAAAATGGCCAGCAGGTTTAAAAAATGGCCACCCGCTGTTTTCTGGGACGGATTCCTCGCTGCACGGGCGAGGAGAAGGGAACGACAGAGGATGAGATGGTTGGACAGTGTCATCGAAGCAGCCAACATGAATTTTACACAACTACGGGAGACAGTGGAAGATAGGAAGCCGTGGTGTGCTCTGGTCCATGGGGTCACGAAGAGTCAGACACAACTAAACGACTAAACCACGACGATCTCAGTGTGTCAAGAAATCCTTTTTCATCAAGGCTGAGAAAAACTGCAAGTATGAATCACATATTTACTATTCACCCACAGTGACCCACTATACTTTATGGATAACTAATTTTTTAAGTAAACTCACAGAAAGTCGGGTTTTGGTTCAAAGATTTAGAACAGCTAATACATCATGACTGGATATATATCATTACCCATTGCTACACAGCCAGATTAAGGAAGAGAGACAAACTCTTCTGCTTCTAAATTAATCTGAATTAATCTGTGTCATCAGTTATGCTGATTTAATGATTGCTTGGCAATTAGTAGTGTTAATTAGGAGAGAATTCTAGCAGTATTTACTGTGGAAATGGCTCCCAACTTTTCTTCCTTCTGACATGTGAAAAAGACTATAAGTGCCCTTGGGATATAATGGGGGGGACACCTTTTGTGACACTGTTTTTTCTATCTCCTTGGAGATGTCTGCTGAGTTGGAACCTCCACTTTCACATCCAGCATTTGATAAGGTGAAAATTGGCACCAATATTTATTGGCTGCCTTTATTGTTGGAGAAGACTTCCAATGCAGGGTAGGTCGTGTGGACCTCCAGATGTCGTTGGACAGCTTTTATCTGCCCCAGTGGTCTGTCTCAGTGGATCCTAACCTTGGTCCCCCATACGTTCTTGAACTCTCAGAAATCCTGCCTAGCACAGCTAGTAGTGAAGGCTTCTGTGAGTTTTAGTTCAAGACCATCTGGGGAATCTCAGGTTGGAAACCACTAATCTGTCCTATTGTTCATCCCATCATGTTGAAGCACACACATATACACCTAAATACCAACACATCTCTCCAACGCTGGCTGCATTGCATTGGCTGCCCATCTGTTTCCGTGTCAAGTTCAAAGTTTTAATGCTTACTTATAAGGCCCTAAACGGTTTAGGACCTCGATATTTGGCGGAATGCCTCCTCCCACCAAGGTCTACCTGGATTACCCACACGAGTCAGGAGGTGAGGCTGAGGAGCCTGATGCCGAGAGAGGCCCAGAAGGAGAAAACACGAAACCGGGCCTTCTCGGCGGTGGCTCCTCAACTCTGGAACAATCTCCCTCCGGAGATTCGTGCGGCCCCCATGCTGGGCATCTTTAAAACCCAACTAAAAACATGGTTATTTATCCAGGCCTTCCCTCCAGCCAACTCCTGATTTCTCTCTTACTTTTCCGTCTTTATTTTACTGCTGTTGCTGTTTGATTATTATGTATTTTGTCTATGTTTTTATTATCTGGTTTTATATTGGAAGCCACCTAGAGTGGTCCGGTGGGCCAGATAGGCGGGGTATAAATTAAAATAAATAAATAAATAAATAAATAAATAAATAAATAAATAAATAAATAAATAAATAAATAAATAAATTTCACTCACCTGGACAAAGACTTATCTTTCGGGCTGCATTGTTTTCTTACCCTTGTTTCCTTTATCTAATGTACAAAGAAAGATGCTAACTTGATGCTTCCTAGTAGTTATATTTCTAGTTCTTTGGGAGGCATGCTCTATAGAACCTAAAGGGCAGCGAAACTATGACTCCCAGAAGCTACCATGGCAACTTCCTCTTTCTGTGTATTAACAAGAGGATGTAGGATCCTGTGAGGCTTCAGAGAGAGGCCCTGGTTCAGATAGGCAAAATGTAGGCATCAGTAAGTGTGCATCTGTTGTCTGGAACTCCCAGAAATCTATCTGGGAAGTTTTGGGGAAATTCTAGGAATTGACTTCTAAAGATAAATAGGATAGGATAGGATAGAATAGAATAGAATGACACATCCCTAATGACCAGTATATATGAGTAAGAGGTTAATGCCTAGAGCAAGAATACTGGGGAATTAGGGTTTTTGTTTCCATGGAGAACCTCCACGCAGACAGAATCCCCTCATGGTCAGACTAATTTGTTGCTGTTGTTGTGATAAAGCTGTGATGTAAGGAGGTGGAGCTAGGCAACTTCCCTCCTCCTATGTTGTTGGATATGAAGACAGTAATGAATGAACAGGGCTATGAAAGGCAACCATTCTGGGAATGCAAAAGCTATTAGTCTCCAGGTGTTCAGATATAGAGCGTACTTTCTCCCTTTTTCTCTCTCAGCAGCAAAATAGTTGCTTAGTTTTGTCACTTACATTCCATCCCAGTCTCTCTTTTAAAATACATTGTTTTCTCCCCCAAGTTGCTATGGAAACTGTGAAATATGGAAGGAGGGAATCATCAGGATAGCTTAAAGACATACCACATCAATTATACCTTCCATACCCCCACTCACTTGAAGATTATTCTGCATAGTTTTTTCCACACCCTCCTCCCAAATAATTTGTACAATGCCTGGGCCACCAACAGCACCACAACAAAATGGAGGATTTTCATCACAAGCATTTTTTGGAAAGCAGAGACCAAGCTGGATGCAATTCTTGTTGTTGTTGTTTAGTCATTAAGTCGTGTCCTGCTCTTTGTGACCCCATGGACCAGAGCATGCCAGGCCCTCCTGTCTTCCACTGCCTCCTGGAGTTGGGTCAAATTCATGTTGGTAGTTTCGGTGACACTGTCCAGACATCTCATCCTCTGTTGTCCCCTTCTCCTCTTGCCTTCACATTTTCCCAATATCAGGGTCTTTTCCAGGGAGTCTTCTCTTCTCATGAGATGGCCAAACTATTGGAGCCTCAGCTTCAGGATCTGTCCTTCCAGTGAGCACTCAGGGTTGATTGCCTGTAGAATGAATAGTTTTTTTCTCCTTGCAATCCAGGGGACTCTCAAGATGTTGAAAGGTCTGCCTTGGATTCGTATTGACATCATTCTATCATTTTTGAGATTATATCCCATTACAGCTTTTCCCACTCTTTTGTTGACTATGAGGGCTACTCCATTCCTTCTACAGGCTTCTTGCCCACAATAGTAGATATGATACTCATCTGAATTGAAATCGCCCATTCCCGTCCATTTTAGTTCACTGACGCCCAGGATGTCAATGTTTATTCTTGCCATCTCCTATTTGACCACATCCAACTTACCAAGGTTCTTACATTCCAGGTTCCTATGCAGTATTTTTCTTGCAGCCCTCAGGCTTTCCTTTCACTTCCAGGAGCGTCCGCAGCTGAGCGTCCTTTCGGCTTTGGCCCAACTACTTCATTAGCTCTGGACATCGTTCCAAGTCCTCCATTCAGAGCACGTTACCATAGTCTCTCGAGACTTAAGGATGCCTATTCTAATCTAACATGAGATATTTATTCTGAGGAAGAATTTGATGGAAAGAAGAGAAATGGCACCCACATATGCATTCAGAATAGGGTGTCCACACATTAGGAGCAACAATCTCCGAAGGAAATGAGGGTCCTGTGGTTGATTGAAGATGCTAAATCTATAAGAAGAAAAATAATAGGCAGAGATACAACATTGAATAGGGTCGTGGGCAATTTAGTAGTGTAGACTTGACATAGCAAAGTTGGGGGTTTGACAAAGTCAGAAAATTTGATTCAAAATGTCATTAAACTGGGTTCAAAGCATGAGCAGGTTGATACACAAGGGAACAATGAGTCAAGGGGATCACATACATTTAGTCTAGGATAAGATCAAGAAGTGTTGGTTTAGGTGTGGAATGAATGCTTTTGAAAGATTATTATAAGTTGACCTGATGACAACATTTGTTTATTCATAAGGTTAGCCCTCTCTACTGTCAAATTTTCAAGACCAGCATCGTTATTTCCCCCCTACTTTTTTTAAAATAAAGTACATAAAAAAATCATTGGCACACTGCTAAAAGAAACCTTTCTCTTGGCCGGCATATTTATATATATTGTATATGACCTGTTCTTTGCTTGGCCTTTCCAGCAAGGAGAGCTTTTTGGAAGCACATTACTAGCATAGCAGAGTTTGCCCTAATTGGCCAAGAATTGGTTGTGAAATGTCAGGGAAAGATTTATTTCCCCATGCAATCTCTCCAGGTACTAATTTTTCTCTGGTTCTCTGGATAATGGTTCTCGCACACAATAGCCAAGAGACCCTAATCAGAATCTGGAGGTATAATTGGGTTGAAGGGATTTAAAAATCATTAAAGTCACATTCAGGAAGGAGAATAAAAATGGACACCCATCTCCTTTCCCCCCACTTTCCCTTCCTAGCATCCCAAGGATTGACTGATTCGCTTTGCATTTAATGAGCATCTACTGCTGTATGACTTATTATATTCCAGTAATTGTATTTGAAGCAATACAAGTCCATGGGGGTCCCTTCAGAATCCATAACTCAGATCCCACTGCTCTGATGGGTTTCCAACTTGACACGCAGCCACAGAGCCACAAGCAGCCAGAAGCCACTTTGGATACAGCTTTTGCATCCAAATAAATTATTAATTTTATGGTCCTTTATAAAAAAAGTTTCCACCAATTTACCAGCAAGGTCTCCTGTAGCAGTGCAGAGGCATGTGTAGCAACATACTCAGGAGCCTGATTTTCATACTTAATATGGATCTAATCCACCTCTCCTTGAATACACAAGACCATTGAATACATGGCATCAAACCATTGGCCCATTATTTTGCAATGATCTACTAGGCATGGGGTTTTTTGGATTCCTTGGGCTACAGATCCCATAATTCTTCATTTTGAGATATCTACTTGATGGAGTCATGCCAAAGCTGCCTAAATGTGGTGCACCATAAGGAAAGGCATAGATAGGAAAGCTTCAGGGTAGCATTGGCCTAGTTATGCCCTAGCTTCCTGTGTAGAAAGCAAGCTGCCCACTGCTGTGGAAAGTCTGATTGAGCTGCATCTTTGGAAAGCCAGTGTGGTTTTAGCTAAAATGATACATTATAATAAAGTACCATTTGGCCCACTGACAGCTTTAGAATCCATGAAGATAAAGACATGGACAATAAACAAAAGTTTATTTACATTTTAACACATACCTCATAAACACTCTAAGCTGTTCCTTATTTCTCTTTGCCTAAATTGCTGCTTGCAGCATTTTTCTAGTCTTAGCACTTGAAACTGTTTTGTGGGGATAGGATTTTTTTTTTATTTCTCAGACTACAAATCCCATTATTCTACAGTCTGAGAGTTTTAACTGACAGACTCCTGACACACAAATGTGGCTTTAGATGGGAGAAAGGCCTCAACTGGAAAACTTTGAGGCTGAGCTAGGTCAAATACCACCCAAGCTTCCTGCTCCGTCCTCTTCCTACTCCCAGTGCTAGTTGGGAGCTTACTTTGAGAACAGGTAGCTAGGCAGAGTTAGGCCTAGATTATCCTCAGAGCCTTCCAGTTGAGGACTTTTTCTATAGGCAAGCCACATTTAGGTGTCTTTATATGTTAGAGAGTCAGCTGCAACCCCAAGAATAGAGAGTTATTGAGAGGTCTCTAGTTTTTAAAAAAATAAATAAATCCAAAAATCCCATGCCTGTTAACCTACCTACAATGACTTGCAAGAGCTTTCCAAGGTGTTGTCCCTAGACCTACCGAGAAAGGCCAAGGATTGAAATCCAGAGATATTGGCAGTGCAAGGCATGTGGTTTATCACTGAACTTCAACCATTCCAGATTAAAACTTCTCCTTGCTAACAGGTAATGCTTAGGCAGGGCAGGTGTGACATCAGTTACAATCTACCAAGCTGAACTACTTCATTTTCATCTTGTAAAAACAGTGTTTGGCAATTTCAGGAGGCTTGTGAGCTATTTTTTACCCTTTTCTAAAAGCTGGAGGGCTTCATGAACCCTCCATCTTCCCCTCAGTTCTTTTGCAGCAGCTGTACATAAAGTGTGGCATATGATCCTCCTTCCAAGTCTTGTCAGACCCCCCTGAATTTTCCCATCCCGATGTTTTGGTCCCCAAAGTATATACAGTGTCCCCACTGTTCTCTGAAGAAAGCAGATTCCCATGTAAACACAAATCTGATGCTGCTTCAGGGTCTCTTTTAAATCACAAATGTCCCCACCCCGGGTTATTACCAAACAGGAAGTAATCAACAAATTAGTCTTTCTTTAAAGGACTTTCAGGTGAAAGAATCAGGTGCAGGAGAGGAAAGCCACCTATGGATTGCACCCGTCTTTGCGTATGTTCTCCTTAAAGGTGTATTGGCTGTATTATATCTTTTGGCACTAGCATTTAATAACACTGGAAGCACACCCACTTCCTCGCGGTCACTGGCTGATTGTCAAGCTTCATCAGGCCAAAAGCAGACCTCTGTTATTACCTCACTTTACTGGAGCAGAAGAACCCCCAGTGAAATGGGCCATTGCCTCACTACTTCTAAAGCACCACAATTATTAACTAGACATTCATATCTAACTGGCTGTTTCAGAATCTTGGGTCTTAACTTCCCAGAGGCTGTGCAAAGCACTGTTAAATTCCTAAAAAATCCCTTTCAGAGGTGCACAGAGCAAGTGACGTCAGGAGTCTCACCGATCATGGCAAAAATATGTCTAGGTTTAATTGCTAAGGATTGTTTTGTCTCCAGTACAAAAGCAGCAAATCCCTAGAAGCTGGTCATGACCACAGCTGTTTATAGCGAACAGAAGCTATTGCTTATCTCCTTGTAGCAACCTGTCTCCAGGAGATCATAGCTTAATTAACTCTCACGTTATCGAGGCTGAAATTGTACAGATGTTGTAGAAAGAAAAGAATAACAACAACAATAATAAAACCTGGAACAAATAAATAAATAAGTGGGAGATAAAAGGGAAAAAGAAAAAGGAAAGGAAATTGCACAAATCAGGAACAAGGCACCTCCAGCTCCATAGAGAGGTGAGCACGGCTGGCTCTTGCTGTTCCAGACAGTATAGAAATGCAGGGGCTGGAAGAGGCATTGGTTGATAGCTACTAAAGGAAAAATGGCCCTTGTTGTTTATTCTGTTAAAAAAATTGGTGGAGTGTTGGAAGAATCCTGGTCAAAGCCTCTGGAGCAAGGGAGGACATTTCATTAACTGGCATTTGACTTTGGTGCAAGATTTCAGAACGACTCAGTTTGAAAATCAGCACCTTGGTCAGCACCAGTTGTTCCCTATTGCACCTGAAATGGAGTGAGGTGGGAAATTATTTTGCAACAGGGTGCGTGCGTGTGTGCATATGCGCGTGCACACACGCACACACACACACAAACACACACAGAAAGAGAGAGAGAGACAGTACTTTAGCTTCCACTACTAGAGGCTTTCCTCTTGTCCAGATTATGTTTAACGTCAGTTTTTATTTTCAAACTTGTCATTAGTTTTCAGAACTATGGTTTTTGAAATGTTGCTGCTGGTGCTATCAGAGGAGAGGTGAAGATGGTGGTGGCAGCAGAGTTTTATTTTGGCCGTAGTTCAGAGGTGCATTTTCTTCTGCTGCCAGAAGCAGGGAAGGATTTGTCGTCCTTAGTTCTAGCAAGTGATGTTTGGAGGTGTCCAGATTTCTACAGAGACTTAATGAGCAGTATTGCTGCAGGGAGTTTTCCAAAGCAGCTTTTTGAGCCAAAGAAACCGAGTCACTTAGAGCAAGCAGAGAGTAAAAATATGACAACCTTTTCCCATTCATCTCTCTAAGCACTGAACAGCTCAGAGCAGGTGAGTCAATCACACATTTTTGATGCTGGAACACTCATTTATATCTAGAGTCTTTTAACTTAAAGGAAAAAAAGGGGGAGAAGACCCCTCACTGGAGGGCAGTGGGATGTCATATCCAGTTTTGTATTATTTTATTTCTGGACTAAGACATTTTTCTACATTGTAATTAGCATCTACCATGCTTTTAAAAGATGGTGCCCCATCTGTACTGTGGTTGTTTTTATCCCACTTATTTTCTTTGTTGCAACCACTGAGAATGGAGAGCGAAGGATGCTGTGAGAGTGGGAAGACGGGAGTGTACTTCAAGCTGGGATGGAAGAGATAGTTGCTATTTTATTTTGGAGAGCAGATATCGCATGCGTTTGTGTGTTATGAATAAGTGCTTCAAAGAAAATAAAAACAACATGAAAAATGGCTTCATAACAATTAGCAGATATTTTTGGACAGCAAAGAAGTGAAGATATACACAGCATGTATGCAAAATACAGTCTCTTGAGACTGAAGGATGCCTACTACATGTAAAATAGTACATTCGTCTCTCTCTGTTGGAGCCTTCCAATAGTTTCTATGCTACTGGGGAAAACTAGTCAGTTTGTCCCAATATTTCTGTCTCAGCAGCTGGAACCAGCAGTTCTTGTTGTTACTTGAGTGAGAAGCTACCTGCAGAAGACAAACTGGGTGTTACACCTGAAGAGAGGGATCCTGGAAACAGTTTTGGCATTTGAACATCCTCATTGCAAACCTCTGTTTTGCCCAAGCTCAACATTGAAACTGGATGACCTTGTTATCAGTACATTGTTGACAAAAGTATTTAAATTATTTCTTTGTCATTGTTCCACTGAGGCTCTCAGAGAAGCTAACTAGAAAGAACTGTTATTGAAACTGACTTTTACTTTCTAGTTAGTGACTCTGGGAGCCTCGGTAGAATTAATGACCAAGAAATGATAAGCATAGTAGGCTTCAGTAGCCAAAACTGCCACTCCAGAACAACACTTTGGTGAAGCAGTGAGTGGAAAGAACACTTACTTCAGTCTGCCTATGTTTAATTTTAGTGGAATGTGCTTTTAACAAAGGTTTTATTTCATGCATGAGTGACTCATGACCAGGCTACTTATACAACAAGAAATATCCCAGAACATTTGAGGGGGAGATAAGATGTCCCTCTCTAGATCCACACGCCCTCCTATCTCTACTGGTATATCCATTCTTATGTCTTATTTTAATCAATTGTAGGTTAAGCATTTTTCTTAGAAGCTGTGTGTTTTGTGGGAATAGAAAGAATACCTCTTAAATTCCTTGTCCTCAGCAAGGTGTTTGAAATCCAACTGAAGTGCTTCAACCCTAGCCAAGAGTGAGGTAAAAAGCTGTTGCCGTTGTAATTTGCATAAAATATATCATTTTTGTCTCCCTTAGAAGAGTAAGAAACACAAGCAGAAAGCAAGCACAGATCAACTTGCTTGTAGTTAAGAAGGATGTAAGACAAAACAAACCCCCAGTGCTTCAAATTCTCGAATAAAAGCCACCATCATCCTAGTTTGGGGGCGATTCAGGAAATTGCACAAATCATACAACTTTGCTTAAGAGTAGGTAATTTTTGTCTAAAAATTATATATTTTTGTGCATTTTTTCACCACTATGAGAACTCTATTGAGAGCACAAGAAACTTTCTTGTTATTCTCTCAGAAAAGTAGGAGACTGTTCAATTCTTCATCCTTGTATGCAAGGATGAAATAAGCTGGGTTTTATGCAATACTCTCTGGCATTTTATATATTTAAGGAACTTGTCATCTTCTTTGTGAGGATTTTTAGTCTGCAAATTGGGCAGTGGTAATGGTGATGATGATGAAGCTGAGGTGATTGTATCTAAGGGACATCATGAGAAGACAAGGCTCCCTGGAAAAGATGATGATGCTAGGAAAAGTTGAAGGCTGTAGGAAAAGAGGGAGACCAAATATGATATGGATTGACACATTAAAAGAACCACAGGCTTGCGTTTGCAGGAGATGAGCAGAATTGTTAATGGCAAGACATTTTGGTGGGAGCTCATTCATAGATTTGTCATGAGTCAGAGGAGACTTGACAGCACATAACAGTGGCAATTATGATAATGAGGCTAATGATGCTAATGATGCTAGTGATGAAAAATATCAGTCCAAATATAGAATTGAAAATTAGACCATATAATGGACAGAATTCTATTGAAAATACCATGTGTGTTGTTGCTCAAGTGTGGTTGGGTGTCACACACACACAGAGTTCTCTGGCTGTCTCTTGCATCCCTGGACTTGTTTCTGGAGGCACCACTGAATGTGTAATGTGGGAATGTGCAAGACAAGCAGAATGAATGCAAACATGTGATAATGCAATTGTAGGTTTACACTTGGCAAACGCAAGAGAATTCTGGCCACAGTAGGTCAATTGATGGAAGACCTGAGCCCAGGAAGTCAGATTACCACTGAGCAGATGTACAGCAATGGTGGAAGAGGATGCAATCAGTATTAAAGAGACAGTAACTAAGATATATATCCTTAAATACATGTTCCAGGATTCAGCAGGTAAAATGTGGCCGGAGAAAGAGGGATGTAAAAGTCAAGTGAAGAGATGGTTGCAAAATGATCCGATACTCCCAGTGTCTCTCTTAAAACTTCCCACTGCAATATTTGCAAATGTTTATCTGTCAAACCTTGCCTGTTCCTCAACTTAGCATCACCCTATGTATTTGTGGTGGGAGAATCCAGATGGGGTGGTGGGAACACTTGACTTTCCTAGCACTGGAATGTAGGGAAAAAAATGTTAGGGTAGCAAAATGCTTGTCAAGAAAGCACCATGTATTCCATTCTGCATGAGCTTAGCTCACAGTGAATGTCTGTAGCCTTAGTGTTTCTGGCAGAAGAAGCCCTCCTCTAGCACTTACAGGTGCTTGCAAAAGTGCATATTGGTGCATTAAAACAAACAAACAAAAAACCTGGCTCTTTCAGTCTTTCCTAACATAGCACTGCCCGTTTGGATGACAAAAGCTGTATGTTCCTCTTGGACACTGGGAGCCAGGGGCATATATAATGCAAATTGGCATCATAGAGGAATAGATTGACAGTGCCAATTCAAGAGTTTATTGCAAATAATAAACCATTTTTAACAAAAATCCGCTCCTGATTGCACAACAGCAATAGATGCTTCTGTAAGTGGCCCCCACCAAAACATAAAGTGGTGATGCTGGCTCTTCTGCCTTCCAGTGGCAGATTCAGACTTCCAGCTGGTGGTTTCACAGGCTATTTTGCTCTGTTACTTTCTCACTGCAACTTTGCCACCCCTGTTTCACAGGTTCATGGAATCCACAGTGTTGTGGAATAAAGTTTAAACTGAGGCTGTGGATTATTCTTAGAGCAGCCTGATCTCCCTCTGCTATGATGGTGGTATTTCATATCCACCGCGGCACTCTAGCTTGCAGCTGCAGAGCTGCTAACCTTGAACCTCACATGGATAATTATTTTGAAGGCACCGATAGCAGCTCCATAGTTAAGGCTTTATTGAGATTTGTGCTCAAAGCAGGGCTGAAATCCCTCAGCTTCATACTTTAATGATTGAATTCAGTCTCCGGATTTGGCACCATGTCTGCACAGAGGAAAATTGATATTTGTTCACTACTTTCAGAGTTAAATTATTGACCAACTTCTTCCCCCCTCCACTCAAGGAAATATTTAAGAAAGTTCCCTGCAGAAACTCTTTTTATCAGTTTGCTTCCCACTTTTCCCTGGGTTTCATGACATAGAACATCATGGTTCTCTACAGAGAATTCCCTTCCTTTATATATTGTATGTATTTATTCAGTTTATGTACCACTTCATTAGTGAAAGAACCATTTCTGCACACATATGTAGAATAGCAACCAAAGATCAGTCACACTCTCCTAACACTATTATGATCATGTCTGATAGTTGCACAAACGTTGTAACTATTTTGACAAGTTGCTCAAAACTTTGATAGCTCTTGCTTTGTTCCATGACAAATTTGAAGCATCAGGTAGCTTATTTGCATTTTAAAAAAACTAGCAAATTCTACTATGCTTCCATGCTTTGGGCTCTGTTTCTCCCACCCACCCCCTCTTGTTTTACTTCTTCAAAGGAAAGGAAACTTAGTTTTGTACAGACTGCCACAGAGATATTATGTTCAAAATGCAGAAGGCTTGATAGGGTGGTGGTGGGGAAACCCTTCTCTTGCTTTCATATTAGAGGCAAGAAAATTTTGAGTCCTACAGCATCTCTTGCCTCCATTTTAAAAATACTTACTGTATTTTTTCGTGTATAAAATACCCCCATATATAAGACCCGCCACACACACTTTTCTAATCCAAAATTAAGAAATCTAAGTGGGGCTTAGCAAGTGTAGGGGAAAAGGGATCAATGCCCTGCAGGATCACTTTGATCCCTGCTTTCCCCTCCATTTGTTTTTGTTCTTTCCTCAGCTTACTTCCATGTATAAGACGACCCTCAATTTTTAGTCTAAAGATTTTAGACAAAAGTATAGTCTTATACATGAAAAAATGGTATCTAGGTGCTGCTGATGCAATCATGGGTGACCATGTAACACATTTGGCAACCAAAATGCCAGCTAGAGGCAGCTAGCCTCTAACCAGTTTGAATGCCTCTGTCCTAGAGAATCCTGTTGCAAACCCAGATCTGCTTCAGAACCTTTGTCTACTGGTGGGAATAGTTGCAGAGTGCATCTTCAGTTCCAACAGTAAATGGGTTTATGGACTGGTATATTCATAGCAGTAGTGAGTGTCCACTTTGTTACCAGTTTTATTTATTTATTTATTTATTTATTTATTTATTTATTTATTTATTTATTTATTTATTTATTTATTTATTTATTTATTTATTTATTTATTTATTTATTCATTCATTCATTCATTCATTCATTCATTCATTCATTCTATTTGTACCCCGCCTATCTGGTTGAAACGACCACTCTAGGCGGCTAGAGTTTGGGATGACTTGGTAGTGGGGGCTTCATAATCCACTGCAGAAGAACATCCTTCGGCAATATATTCCTGGGAATGGTCCTAGGAACCTTAAGCTATTTCACAGAGATCAGATGGGAGTTTTAAAAGGTGTGTGATGGCATGGGGCATTTTACATGATGGCCATGGCATACATGAGATTGTCAATCATCCAAAGAAAGGTGCTTAAAGTTGGTATTGATACAGTCACAGGATGTGAGCTAGGCCTGGAACTGCGCACATTTCCATAGCCTAATAGCAAAACGAGGAAACTTTTGTGTCGAGCCGAGCAAGAGAACAAAAGGTTTCCCATTACTTATGCGCTTCCTGAAGCTTGAAACAATTGCTATTATCCTGCATAATATTGCATGACCTACATTTTTACTTGAAAGCCTCCAGCTAATAATTAGTTGAATTTCGATTTATAAATAAACACATTCGTATTCCAGGTTGTATGTATGTAAGTGTGCATGAGAGTGTGCACACGTGTGCCTGAATATGTGTGTGTCAGTTTTTCTTTTAGCATTACAATACAACCAATTCCCTTCTCTCTATCTTTTGTTCTACTTTTGTTTCTGCCCAATGGGGAAAAGACTGGGGGAATTTTTTTTGCTGGCATAGCTGAAAGAAGAAGAGAAAGCTTTGGATATAATGAGGCCACTGGGCATTATTTTGGAAAATGCCAGGAGCTCCGGCACTAGGAGAGACTGGGCCATCTGGATAAATGGGGTTAAGCTCTACGTTGGCAGCAGTCAGATAGCTTGCTATGGTTGGGCAACCTGGCTACACGGAAGGAGCTGCAGATTAGTAAACAGAAAGTACCTGACAGAAGCCACATCCCCAGTCGATCAGGGGACTTGGCAACATATTTCTTATTGTCCTCAGCTCTCTATCTCTCTACTCACATTCACCCTGACATTGGCAGTAGGGCAGTTCTGAAAGGATTCTGGCCTAGCCTGCATGCTAAATAGAGTGATGACACATATGGACACATACCCATCCATAATGTTCATATTTCTGTAGAGCTCTGTTACCAAGATTGATAAACGGACACTCCGTATACTTAACACATTTTTTCAAAGAAATTTCCAAAATACGTTGGACTTTGGATTTCAAAAATTGACCTGGGGGAGAAAGAGAAACCAACAGATTCATCTGCCCCTAGTTTTCATCAAAAATGTTCATCAAAATTGTCATCAAAATCTGTAGGTCCCTCCTCAGGCACAATAATTGGAGAATTTTGGAGGAAGCTGGAATTCTTAAAAATAAGACTTTCATCTTCAGTAGGAGGTGGTAGCTCAATGGCAGGAAATATGCTCTACATGTGGAAGTTTTCAGATTCAATTATTGGTCTTGATAATTGAAAGAATCAAGTAATAGGGGATGTAGGAGACCCCAGTCTGAGTCTATCGACAGCCACTGTCAGCAGAAATAGATGGTAGTAGGCTATATGAACAAAGTGTGCAGACAAACTGACCAATCTGGTGTATGATTTTTTTTTCCTGTGTTGGCTGTAATCCTAACTTTTCTTGATTTATTGCAGATAAAGTTCAAGCTGCCTTTGTAGTTCACCTTAACTATAAAAGACCTTCCACTTTTTCATGGGGGCTGGGAAGTCAATGCCTAGCATCAAGAATTCATTATTTAAATAAATCTATACCAATAGTAGGGATCCCCAAGTTAAACTAGCCATGCAAGGAACAAGAGCCCAAGCCATGATCTATAAAGATGTGTTGTGATCTTGGCTCAGATAGGTTGATAATGAGTACTAGAGGAGATTATAAACTGATCCTGCACAAGTTACCAAAGATGGCAGATAAGTCCAAGTGAATGAGTGCATTGCTTGCCCTCATATTGCTTCTCTTTCCTCCTTCCTCATGTACACAATGAATCACTGTGCATGAAAATCATAGTTTAATAACTATAGAACTCTTTTTTTAAAAAAAAATATAGGATCCCTACTATAATATTCTTCAGCCAGATTCAGATGGGAGAGTTCTGTGTGAAAGAATATCACTTCCTGCTAAATCCCGTCAGCCTTTCCATAGGCATTTATCACACGGAGGATAACTCCAGGTGCTTTTTTTTATTTCTACAAATGCCAAATCCCCCCTTTCCCCCTTTAAATTTGCTAAGCTAGTTGCCTCGGTAATCTTCTGCAGTAGCAAGCTTTCTTCTTTCCCTAGGCAAGATAGCCACTTCTTTCATTTTCTTGATTCTCTCTATAAAGTACGTCTCTAAAAAGCTCTTTTTAAAAAGACATAAAACCCCATGGTGGAGAGTCCCCACCACTACTATTCTGTCTGTTGTAGGAAATATTTCCAAAGAGAGAAGAGGATTTAAAAGTTCTTTGTTTTCAAGGCAAATAACCCAGTTCTGTGCATGGCTTTGTTGTAACAGCAGGTCAAGAGGGGGGCAGGGTAGGCAACTAGATTTACCCCAGCCTCACAAAAGCAAGATCCACTGATGCTCTAACCATGTTGACATCTGTCCTAGTTTTTCAGCCTTACAAAACAGTTTGCCAAGAATCCCCAGCTCAAATCATGTGGTTTTGGGCATCAACTTGGATTAGCAGGCTTAGTTGAAGAAGCAGTGTCTCCTAACCTCAGTTTTCTCATCAGAAGTATGGGGATAATATTGGTGTCCTGCTTAAGAAACTGTTGTAAGTGACGAGATGCTTTAAATGTTCTCATGCAACATGCATCGCTTAGAAATTAAAAACTTGTAGTGCAATATGTGCAGTTTAAAAAGACACACAAATAAAACAACAACAAAATGTAACATGTGGTTTTAAAAAAAAAACACTCCAAAATATAGTCATGCAATCTTTCTATAGGAAAACAATCTAAATATAAAATATTATGTAATACCTTCCTCAGAAGCAACTAAAATGTCACAGAGGTGTGCAAAATACGAGTTCTGCAGAACTATCCATCATGCTAGGCTTTACAAACAAGTACGGTGGAGAAGAGAAAAGTTCAAAAATTCAGATACAGATACTGAGTAAATTAGACTTAGTCTTAAAAGGAAGGTATGGAAATTGATTGGATTAGTCTGTGCTAGATGTTTAAAGACTCAAACTATACCTAGGAATGTTTTGCGAGCCAGAGAAGGAGTGATGGATGCCTATTTCTGAAAACATGGTTTTTGAAAACTTGGTTTGCACTAAGATGTCTTACCCAATGTCTTACCCAAGAGAATGGCTTACCCAAAAGATGAACGAGATCTGAGCTTCAACTGGCCTTTTTGTTTTCAGAAATGGAAACCCTCCCTTGCTTCTTTTGACCCAGAAAAAAAAATTGCTAGAAGTAACCTGGAATTTGCAGTGCCCAGTAGCAACTTACTCATTCAGTTTGCAGTCTTTCCTTGAACAGAAGGATTGTTACTGTAGTTGCCTTTTTGCATACCTTTCACAGCTCTGCAATAGTTTGTTTTTTGAGGGTGGAAGGCAAACTGACTGAACTTCACGTCAAGCATCCAAGAGTTCAGAAGTAGCATGAAATAATCCTTGGCCTTCATGACCTCCTTCTTCCTGGTCAGTTGAGAATGTGTTTGAGGATCCTTACATGATACATCCTATGGTCAGCACGAGGCAATCAGAAGAACGCTTGAAATGCATATACTGTCTGCAGCTCACAATCCTTTTCTTCTACACAGAGGAATGGAAAATATCTCTTACCAAGAAAGCAAATTAACTGCTGGTCCATCTTGCCACACAATAAATAAATCAAACAGGAGTAAATTGAATCTAGTTCTGCTGAACTGTGGCTCCAAAAGGAGAACATGCCTGGTTTGGTCTCACCAATCTGAAGCCCCAAAGAGCACAGTCTCTATGTGACACATTCACTGCCATAATAAAACCTTTACTGGACTTTAAAGGCATTTGTGCTCTGGCATGACAAATACATACGAAATAATTAAAGTTTTTGAAACTTTGGAAGAGCAGGCTTGTAAACTGATATCAGACTTAAATATTGCTCACTGTTGCCTCTGAAAGCAGATGCCTCCTTGGTTTTCCTGTTTAAAGGATTCCAGATATAGTTTAGGTGTTTTGCCATCTACAGACCAGAAGATTTTATTTGATAATAGCTGTGCCACCCCATCTTCTTTCTCAGTGTGTGGAGAAGAAGGAATTCCCATGCATCCTTTTTCCTGTTGTGATTTTTGTTTGGTTTTGCTTTGGCTTTGGACACATGTTTAATCAGTAGAACCTCCCTGATGCCCTATTATGCCATCTTGGTAGGAGGTTCAAGGTAACCCAGGACTCTGGAAGATGAGACCAGTCTGGGAAGGTTCAAGAATGAGCAGTACCATATCTGTCATCAAAAGACCTGCCTCACCAATTGCAAAGAGGTTCGTTGTCAGAGGGTGGCCCATTGGGTGACACACCAGCCACCACAATTATGGATGGAAAGTTAGAGTGAAATATTTGTGGTGTGCTGTGTAGGCATCCTTCAGTCTCGAGAGACTATCGTATCATGCTCTGCATGGAGGACTTGGAACAGCGTCTAGTGTGGCTGAGAAGGCCAATTCGAGAGTGACAGTCCCTTCCACACTGAAGACAAATACAATCTGTCCCCTGTCCAGCTCCCTGACTTTGCTGGTTTTGGGACTGCCTCTTTGCCTTGGCCTGCTGAACAAGTGTCTCTTCAAATTGGGAGAGGCCGTGATGCAATGCCTGCCTCCAGGCTGAACGCTCAGAGGTCAAGGTTTCCCATCTGTTGAGGTCCATTCCTAAGACTTTCAGATCCCGCTTGCAGACATCCTTGTATCGCATCTGTGGTCTCCCTCTGGGATGATTTCCCTGCACTAATTCTCCATATAGGAGATCTTTTGGAATCTGACTCTTAGCCATTCTCACGACATGTCCAAGCCAACATAGACGTCACTGTTTTAATAATGTGTACATGCTAAAAATTCCAGCTCGTGGTATGCGTCAGTGGAGATATTCCCAAAAATGAAAGTGTAAATTTTTGAAGTATTGGCAAGGAAGTAATATCCCATCCAAAGATTTATTGGTCCAGATTAGTTTAGGGCCATTAGAAATTTCTGAAGAAAGAACCAACAGAAATGATCACAGAAATCTGAAAAGACATTTCTAGAGGAAAGATTTCAACATTTATACTGACTAAATAGTCTGTAAATGGGAAACACAAGGGGAGGCCGAAGCTCAGTAAATCCGAAGTATTTGGGTAGGACTAGGCTACCTAGAGATACTCCTGTCCTTACATGGAGATCTGCCTGGAATTATCTGATACTGAACTCTTGGCCTCCTATGTGAAAAGTGTTTGATCAACTACTGATCTATGATGTGTTTTCTTTTCCCATGCATGTTTGCTAGTCACAGTCTTAATTAGCTTAATTAGAGCCCCTCATACTTCTGAAGACTCTGGCTATATATAAACCAGCTGCCAATTATTGAACTAGAAGTGTCTTACCCGTGACACAGCCTTGTTAAGTCAGAGGCCTTGTATTTTGTTTCTTTCCCTTCCCTTTCCTTGCTAGATCATGGCATCTTTTCTGTCAATTTAATTCACTCAGATTTCTCCCGCCACTTTTATGTGCCTCCTTAACATTTTTCTCATCATGGGGGTCTCTTTGGTGTAGTGGGATGTATTTGATCACCAACAAATTTTGCTCTGTAATCCTCAGATAAAATATTAAATGAGGCCAAGCTCTTGACGAGACACCCTCCCCCTCCTGCCTTCACAGGTTATGGTGGAGTAACTGAAACATCCTTCTCTTTTTCTTTCTTTCTTTTTTTTTAACTGAACAAGAACATCAGACATCCAAGTGAGACACCTGTTTCAATGAAAGAGGAGAGGGAAAGAAAAGGTACCACCACTGTATCATCTTATAGACTCGGCTTCAAAGTCGTAATTATAAAGGATACATTTTCAAAGCTTGCATGAGGACTGTGTTGATTTAGTGGAAGATGGGCTTACCAAAGCATCACATACCTCTTTGAAAATGTGTTCCCAATATTTTTTTTAAAAAAAGCTGTTGCTTTTGACTATGAACTGATTTGTGATCTACTTTTCTTTAACAGAAAAAAGGAGTAAAATGCAATAATCTCCCTGTAAGAAGAACAATAATAAACATAGCTTTTTCATCAGTTTAGCATACAACAATAAAAGTCAGTGCTGTATTCTGTACCTAAAACTAGACTTTGGCCCAGAACACAGTTTTTTAAAGGACATTTTTCTAACTGAACCTACTTTTAAAAAATAATGTTTGTAAAGTTTATCAGAAAGCATGCTTTGATCCCTGCACATGCTTTGTATCTGTGGGTGGTTTCTTCATAGGAGTAAGTCATTCTTACAAAACTATCAGTATTGTATGGTACTGGGCAGTGCAGATTGCAACCCAGAATCCTTACCTTATGGAGGAAGTGCCTCTGCTCACATCTGATTTAAACAAAGGCCCTCAGAGTCTTGTATAGCAGTGGTCCCCAACCTTGGGCCTCCAGATGTTCTTAGACTACAACTCCCAGAAGCCTTCACCACCACCTCTGCTGGCCAGGATTTCTGGGAGTTGAAGTCCAAGAACATCTGGAGGCCCAAGGTTGGGAACCACTGTTGTATAGGTCAGAGGGAGGGGACAGGGAAGCTAAAATTACTCATAGGCCTTCTAGAAGGAAAATGGGTGTTTACATGTTTAATGGGGTATTCAGGAAGAATGGGGAATGGGGGGGCTTTGGGGGGAGTGCAGGAACAAAAATTGCACACCATTGTACTATACAGTGGGGGTTCATTCATGAAATCTTAGTTCAGGAACAAAGTTATCTATGTGCTCCTTATTAAAGCTCTGGTGCTAGAACTGGTGCTTCTCAAACAACATTTCCCCCATTCAGTTCTTAGTGATCTTTCCATCCTTTTAAGGTTTCTGAAAGAGTTTCTCCATGGTTCAACATAACCACTCCAGTGGCCAATCCCCAATGAGTAAGGTGTATTTTTAATCCTCCCTCTCATTCTGGTCTTGGAGTTTACAATGCTAAGGCTCTAAAGGAAACATCTCACCATGTTTTTTTGCAATCCCTGGGCATGAACCAGGAAAAAGGTGGTTCAAGGTGGTCCTTGATTTGTTGCTATTCATGAACCACGAACTTTCAGGAAGTTTCAGATGAAACAAACTGTTTCAAGGCCCATATGACTCAGGGCTTCCAGTAGTGGTAGAAAGGCCCCTGCATGATTTAGAGACACAAAACTCGTCACAAGTCTTCAGCTGACTCTCCTCCCCACCCACTCCAAGTTTGGCAAAGATTGGATTTGGGGTTGGGATGACTTCTTGCTAAGTTAACGAGCTTGCATGAACATTTGCTCAGGAAGCAGCTCTTCTCCTTTGTCTTTTTCTTCTTTTATTTCTATCTCTGCAATCTCATGAGTGGTACCAGCTGTCTGGAAATGCTCTTGGGGGAAAAGGAACAGAATCCCATGCTGGGAAACATAAGGGTTGATCAAAGCATAAATATGAAGGCAAAGGGTAGGGGGAAAATATATATAAGGAAACAAAGGAAATAAAAAGAAATGTGAAGTGGCCCTTTAAACTAGGAGCCTCTGGAGCCCAAAGCCTGAGGAACAGTTCCCTCAAGTATTCAAATGAGATTGCTGCATCAGATTGGTATGCATTAGGCTGGTCTCAATGAAAATTAACATGTAATTGCTTCAAATGAAGTAAGTGAGGAGGTAATCTGTTCTTAAATTGGATTCACAGGATTTTGTGGTACCATAATGCAGCTGTGAAATGAAATATATTTTAAGGATGATGTCCTCAAGGGGAGAGAGAGAGAGAGGGATGAAAGCCAGAGAGAGATGTCAGAGGGTAGATGATTCTCCCTCCTCTCCCTTCCTTTGTTAGCACACATTTCTAAACAAGGTGTAGCTGGGGGAAAGCAGCTCCAAAGCCCATGGATGGGGAGTGCCCTGGATTTACCCAGCCCTTCCTAAATGCACTATGAAAGCAAACATCTTGTGGAGGGTTTTCAGTGTGCAGAGCATCTGAAAAGGTTCAGAACAAACTCGGGATGGTTTCCGTGACACTAGTGTGTATTTCATGCCAGTACTTTACACATATCTCCATCCTTCCAGTTCTTTCATTGCATTGTCTCCCCTTCTTTCAGCTTCTTTTTATAGTTACAAAGAACTGGTTCATTGCAGTTAATTTATTTAATTTTTTCCTAATAATGAATGTAGAACATCACTTGGGCTAGAATTCTGTTGCTTACATATGCTGACATAAATATAACAATGTAAATCACATAGTCAAACAGTTGTTAGTTAAGAATTCATTGCTTGTGTGTGTTCGTTCTCAGGCACTGTTTACATGACACAGTGTGCAGTAAGGTGTGTAAGTGGTGACTCCTTTATTGACAGCAGTTTGCCACTGTGGTTTATGCCATTTCTCTTTCTTTGGTGTATGTAAGCAATAGGATTCTGGCCTTTATAACTTGAAAGATGGAAAATTTCACTCTTCATACACTACTGCAGACACTGAGTTATATTTTCAGTTAGGGGTATGTGGTAGGGGAAGATAGCATGGTGGACATCAAGTCTTCTTACCTCCTTTATTGTGGGTATTGAGGTACCAACAAGATTTACAGGATAAAGGTGTATCTCGTACTACAGTTCAGTGTCTGGGACCATTCAGATATGTGTGCATTTTAACTAAACTACCCTGTAGTAATTTTATTTCATTTTGATATATGGGAAAGCTCAAAGTTACTTTTCAAATTCATAATGGTAAGAGTAACTAACTGGGTTGAGGGTGGGATCAAAATTATAACTCTTAAACTAGTTACTTCTTATGAACAATGTTCCAGACATCTTGCAAGTTGGCACAGAGGATCAGATCCACTTGCCTTGTCCAGATTTTTCATCAGAGGTCGAAGCAGTGTGATACAATTCACTTTGCCATTTTGTAGGATGGCACCAACACCAACCTTACCAAATAGTTAAATATACAATAGGGTCATAATCATTTATGTCACCATATACCCCAATAATGTTTGAAAACTCTTCCCAAGACCGACTTGTGCTGCCTGTAAAGTCTTATAAACAATTCAACTAGAGTTCTAAAGCATTCTTCTCCTAAGGAACTTAGGATAAACTTAAAAAGAGTATGTTGTATTCAGCATTAGATTTCATGAATGCCAGCCTGATTGTTCTGGTGACAAATGCTTTTGTATCGGAAAAAGTGGGCTACACTCCAGTAAAGTTTATGCCAAAGAAAATATATTCGTCTTTAAGGTGCTGCAGAGATCTTTTGGTTGCAGGAGAGCAACACAACTTTGTCCTCTAGAAATCACTGCACAGAGTGTTTCTCAGCTTTGAATCTCTGAAATGATCATCAGTGAGGCAGACAATACTCAACAGTACATCTTGAGTATTATTCCTTCATGTATTTTGTGGACTCCACATAAGGATATGTAATAACCCCTCTAAAAATTGTGGTATTTTTTAAAATTCTTTCACCTTACAGAAGCCTTTGTTTTTCATGAGCTCCCCTGTTTTATTTCCCCATCCTCAAAGCCGAAACACGTATATTTGCCTCAATATTTTCATGTCAGGCAGCTCTCATTATAATATCTCCAAATTCCTCCTTGCATCTCAGGTGTGCATAACACGCCTCACAGCAGGGTCAAGGTGAGATTACATTATCCGGTGTTCGCAAATATTTAGAAGGAAAGCAGAAGAGAAGGAGAAACCTATCAGCATTGACAAGGGAGGAGGCTCAGGTGTAGAACATGCAGGATAAATATTATTGGTACTAATGGGACATGGCCAGGCAGATGCCATGGGACTGGAAATCAAACAGGCGGGACCTGGGGGGGGGGGTGGATGGATGTCCCTGGCACTCAGCCACATGCAACCTGATCTCTACAGTGTATCTCAACTCCCTGAGTCTCTAGGCTCTCCTGGATGCCAGAGATTGGTATTAATGCAGACGCCAATGATTTATATAATAACTCCCTTTGTTTGCTCACTTTATGCTGATGTTCTCCCACCGTGCATGTGTAGACAAGTTCCAGCTGCAGGTGTGATAAGAGATAACAAATCGTGTAACCCAGGCACCATCCCCCCAGGTGGATCTCTCTGAGGCTACTTTTGCAAGCAAGATATCAAGGATGTTTCCACCCAACCCTCACCCCCCAGTATTCCCAGAGAGCCACCTGGTCATGAATCTGAAATAAGTGAATTAAAAAGGGAAGTCAATCAAACAAACAAATGGTGGGGCAGCTGGGAAGATATCTGAATGTGTACAGGACTCAGGTGGTTTAGAGTCTTTTTTTAAAAAAACTAAATAGCAAAGGAAGATTTAGCTAGAGGCTTTTGTGTGAGAAAAGAGAATTATACTCCCTTTGAAGGACAGCACAGTCAACAATCCTAGTTTTATATTTAGCTTGTACCAAGGAGTATTTCCCACCTGATATAGTCTAACACTATACAGTTGTTCTTGTGTTTGTGTCCAATATGAGATCTACCATTGACATGAACTGATGGAAAAGGAAGAGCGTGCAGAATACTGTTCTTCAGAAAGGCTCTAGTTATCTTGCAGGGTCAAAGCCTCAGCTACAGCAGCACAACAGGAAGAGCCAGGGTAATATAGTGATTTGAAGACTAGGCTTGACCCAGAATAGCTAGCTTCACAGGAACCGTGTAAAATAGACTAAGCTGAGACTGAGAAATAAGGACTGGGCAAAATCCCCCAGCAAACTTAGCAGGGTTGGGGACTTGTGAGTCAAGTCAGACTTAAGTTGCACTGTTGGCTGGACTCAGACTTGTTTTTATTTTTTCCAGTGACTTGGACTCGATTTGCAATTCAGAACTCACCCCTCCCTCTTTTTTCTGGGGCAAAGAGTTTTTTTTTAAAAAAAAAATAGGGACTTGGACTTTAGGACTTGGGACTTGGTACCGAAGACATGGGACTCAAAGCCAAAGACTTGCCAACATCCCTGAAACTTAGTGTCCTAATATGACCCCACATCCCTGTTGTATAAGGCGAGCGCTGAAAAGGACACCACAGTTGCTTCTCAACATCATCCTTCTTATAGCCATCTAGCATAAGTCTTGTCACCTGACAAATATCCAGAGGTTCCTTACCAAGACTGGACACTATGTGTCAGCAGGCAGAAGAAGAAACAACATGGTGATGTTACTGTTCTGTTCTACTCCTAGGGGACAGAGTTCTTTTGGGGGGCTCTTATTTGTTGCTATGTCGTTACAGCAGGAACTGGTTCTTCAAAGGATTCAGAGTGCTGAGTCTTCCTTTCTCTTGCTGCGTTTGCAACAGCAGCAGCATTCTGACTTCTGAAAGGTGCCATTCATTCAGCCCTCTTTCCTTCCTGCTTCCAAATCCTCAGCTTTGAAATCACTCTTCCAGTCTGATCTACTGTAGTTCTTCCTCTGTGCGAATCCATTTAGGATTTTTTTTAAAAAAGGGAGGGGGAAAATTGTGATGATTTTCCATTAGTTATTTAAGTTTAGTGGCTCACTTCGCCCCATAGCTGTTGAGCGCAGCAGTTCCAAAGCTTTGCACCTAGTTAAATGCAATCTTTCTCCTCTCGCCACCCCATCTGTTGAAACAGACGGGTTGACTTTATTTGCGGGCCATTAGTGTCAACTGTGCAAAGCACAAATGGAATTTATTTAGGGGCCACGGCTCATAATTGAGAGAGTACAGCACCCATTGAAGCATTGCTGGCTGAAAACGCAACACGAAGGAAGAACAACTATCACCTTATGCTAGAAGAAAAGGCACCTGAGTATTTATTGCCAACAGCATTGGGATGTCAGAGATTGAGCTTGTGGGTGCTGATGTGCAGCAGAATTGTTGCAGCAGGTGTGTGTATTGCCAGATCTGTAACACAATAATGGAATTAAATTATCTGTGCCCTTGAGTTCTGTGAAATAATCTGCATCTTAAAACTGGGTGGTGTGGTTTTTATTTCTGGAACTCAAAAGACATTTCTCTAGTAGAATTAAATCTGAGCAAATCCTACTTGTAGTGTTTTTTATTGTATTATTATTTTTTGTGCATATATGTAAGAGTGGATACGAAAACCATTCTAAGGCCTGATGTATCGTTTTCACCCAATCACCTGTAATTTGTAAGTCCTTCTATCTGTATTTTTCTACACATATGGACAAAAAGATTACCTTTTTGTTCGTTTAATGAAAGAGTGTATGCATTTTAAATATGTGTGTATTATTTCATGTGCATTTTCCAAACCTATACAGTGGACCCTCGACTTACAGACGGCTTGACTTACAGACTTTTCGAATTACAGACTTCTCTGGCTGCAAAATTTAGTTTCGACTTGCAGCCGGAGAATCGACCTACAGAACAGAAAAAAAACAAAAACGGAACAAAAACGGAACAAAAACAGCCGGTTACAGATTAATCGGTTTTCAATGCAGGTCAATGGAGATTCGACCTACAGACTTTTCGACCTGCAGCCACCATTCCAATACGGATTAATTCCGTAAGCAGAGGGCCCACTGTATATAGATCCCAAATATGGGTTTTGGTATACAGATGGGATCAGAGTCATATAAATGTGTGGTTTTCTGATTGCCAATGGTTTTGGAAGCTACATTGATTTCTGGGGGCTGCAAAAATTATAAATGTTGGTCAAAAGATGTACTCAGACAAATGTTTCCGTGTCACTATTTTAAATTCCTTACATGTAGAGATATGGGTTAGATTTTTTAGCCTTTGCCATTTATCTGGGCTAGAATCCTCTTCACTAATGCAGTCAAAGAAAGTTAATCATGAGCCCCTGGCAGATTCTTCTTTGCATGACTATAGCAAAAGCAAAGCATGCTGCTTATATACCATCCCATAGCACTTAAAGCACTCTCTGGGTGATTAACAGTTGTATTATGCAGGGTACGCATTACCCCTCCCCACCAGTCAGTTGGGTACTCAATTTACTGACCTCAGATGGATGGAAGGCTGAGTGAACCTGGAGCCAGCTATCTGGGATTGAATCTGGGACATGAGCAGAGTTTTGAATGCAGTACTGCAGTTTAACCACTGTGCTGCAGATCTCTTATTATCTCCTGCTACTCACATTTGGGTTGGGAAATGGAGTGCACAAGAGGCAGCCTCTAGGAAAGGAGTAAATACTACATGATTGACCTGGGGTACACAGTTTTTGTTATCAGGAGTTTTGCCCTGGGCATTAGAGATGTAAATTATTGTCTGATGCTGAAACTGCAAAAAATTCTGTTCTTCTATGAAGCTAGATATTTTTAAGCATTTGCAAAACCTACTTGAGCACAAATTGCCCCAATAGTGCAAATTGCCTAATTGTACAAGCTGCTAAAAATTACAGTAGGTACTGTATTGTTGCATGACATTTAAAAAATTAGAGACATATGATTTTTTCGGTATGCGTCTTTTTTATTAATCCATGAGTGTGCTCACTTGCTCTCTGTATATTTCTGTCTATCTATGTGTCATATGACACAAAATCATTTTTGCACAAATTAAAGAAACTTTGATGTTGAAAAAAAAATGTTTGCCTCGCTCTCCTGCTAGAATGGGGAGTTCTTGTAGAGACTGTTAATGTCTCAACAAGCTGTTTAAGCCTGTCTTGTCAAGAATACAGAACTGTGTGGATATTCCTATTGGACATAGAGAATTCAGAATGCCCTGAGTTAGGATTTTTAAAATCACATATGTGAGGACAAGGTACTGTTTTGTTATTCTTTTCACCAGCAATGATGGCACGGAATCTGCAGGTACTCTTAGTACTTTTTTTGTAGCAGAAAGCATGACACTTCACACAGATTGTCCATTTTTGTGCAAATTATGCAATTGGCAAAAATGCCATAATTTGTGTTAAATGAAGAAAACTGATTTATTTTTACTGGGACACTGAGGAAGTACATGCAGGGGATGAGATGCCTGTGGCTTATCAAGGCAAAAGGGACAATATGATTGATTGATTGATTGATTGATTGATTGATTGATTGATTGATTGATTGACTGACTGATTGATTGATTGATTGATTGATTGATTGATTGATTGATTGATTGATTGATTGATTGATTTACAGACATATCCAGTGCAAACTACGAGTCCTTGGGGGTGGGTGGGCTGGAGCCCTTCCTCCTGGATGGAAGATGGGGAATCCCACTGGGCAAATTCCTCATCCGTGTGTTTTGTCAGCTGAATCCAGTATAATCTGACAAGGATGAGGAATTTAGTGAGTATTCTTCACTTCTATACCTTGAGCTTAAGCTTTGGCAAAGAGTAAGATGAGGCTGCAATGTGAAGGACTTTCTTGAGTCAGCATAGCCCATTCTTGCTTCAGTCAAAGCTTCTCTGAATCATAGGTAGTACAGCAATGCCACCTCCCTGCCCCCCCCATATTTGACTGACACCCTAAGACCGATTCCCATGACTCATCCATCAGGGTTTAGAATATATGAGCTTCTTAGCCAGAGCTTCTTTTGAAAGGACTTAATCTCCCACTGCTCTGAAGCTCTTCAATTTCAGAGCCTGTCAAGAAACTACCCAGAATTAGATTCCCAATACAGTGTGGCATGCATGTGAGTGAGCACACATACACACTCACACCAACATAGATTGCAAAGGAAAACAAGCAGAAGGAGTCTATGTACCAAAAAAACTTCATATCCAAGAGCTTTTGTAGCTGATACTTCACCTGTATTTGTTTTGCATGCTTTGCAAATGGTTTGCAGAAAACCAACTCAGTGGCTCATCCAGTACTGAGAGCCGAAGGGCCAGCGTGCTGTCCGTCCAACCCATGTACACTGCTCATTTGTTCATTCAGTTTCCACAAACGAAAAGGAATTATTGCTGTTAATAGCTGGGATTTAGAAAAGGATGAAAGTTGCATTCCAGGTATTGATTTCCCTTGCAGCCTTAACAGAGGGACGTTTGCATTTTGACAAATAGAGCCTTCAATCTGATTCTTCTGCAGTTGGATTTTGGAGATGTTGAGTATATCGAAACCTACCTTGCATCAAACCAGACTTTTGCCTGACCAGTCCAGAAATGTTTGTTCCTCTTGGCAATGTGTCTTTCCCACCTGAAGACCAAACCCTGCATTTTGTTAACTGTGTGAAGGCTATTAACATGCTTAATTTTTAACATGTAATTAGCTGTTGGATGGCATTTACAAGATTAGGGACTTTGAGGCACAGGGAGAGACTATTAGCTTATTCACAGGAGAGTGTGGTCCAAATGGAAGCCTCACCACATGACAGCACCCTGAAGCAGCTATTGTTTGAAGAAAGCTTTCCTATATTTGTTCTGACATCATCTTTGAGAAGATTGTCATGGGAGAATATAAGCATCCTCTCCCACACATGCTGTCCTGATAGCCTTTACCACAACTGCAATTTAGACTGGAAAAGCTAAGCATTAGTTTGTTGCTCACAGAATTAAGAAAACTCACAATTGTCCCTCTGGCAGAGGCATTTCACATCATCTGTTACCTGACATTATTATAACTGGCATGAATGTAGAATCTTTTGTTCGTGAAACTTCTGCTGTGCCACTGAGCTATAGGAACAGGCATCCTTGGTTACAGCTCTGGGAGTGTGGGACATACTTGTTCCTCTGGGATATGTGAATACAAACACACCAAAAGAATATTGCTAGACTTGTATATTTTTTTCTAGAATATTCTCACATATTTTGATTAAGCATTGAGCTACACATCTGCTTCCACTTTATTTCTCTTATCCTCTTCATTGTTGCAAATTAAGGGTTAGATGAACCCCTAAAATCAATGTCTACTTTTTGCTACACATTAGGAGTGTTTGACATCCCTTTTTGTTCATTTGTTTATTTTTTTAAAAAATCTCATACAGTGGTGCCTTGCATTACGACATTAATTCGTTCCAGCGAAATCGCTGTAGGACGAAAATGTCGTAATGCGAAAATAAAAAACCAATTGAAATGCATTAAAACCCATTTAATGTGTTCCAATGGGCTAAAAACTCACCGTCCAGCGAAGATCCTCCATAGGGCGGCCATTTTCGGTGGCTGTCTTGTGAGGAATCTGTCCCAGAAAACAGCGGGGAGCCATTTTATTTACCTGGTGGCCCTTTTGAAACCGCCGGTCAGCTGTCCGAAAATCGTCATTTTGCGAAGAATTGGTTCCCAAAGCAGGGAACCAATCATCGCAAAGTGAAACAAGTCCATTCAGATCATCGTTTTGCGATCGCAAAAGTGATCACAAAACATTGTCGTAATGCAGTTTCATCGTAATGCGGGGCAATCGTAAAGCGGGGCACAACTGTATAGTATTTAGGTGTCCGATAAAATTCTCAGATATTTTGCCTGCACAGAAAGTCCCAAATTCGTACAGACTTTTGCTTTAAGCCGTGATGCCAATTTGTTTCACTTATTCCTTCCCTGCTTATTTTCCGCTAACTCCTTTTGTGTTATGTTTTATGTTGTGCATGTGGTTGTCAAGCCGTTACCAACTCTTCAGGGTCAGTACTGTGTATCAGCCAGACGTCAGAGGACTGTGTGCCTCTCTCAACTTCTAGCTGTCTGTGAGTTTTACAACTTCATCTAAATTTTTGTGCCAACTGCAAGGACAAGGAGCACATGGACATCTAATGACACTAGAAGGGAGAGAGAAAGAGAGGAAGGACCTTTAGTGAAGATCCAGTGGGCTTTTTCAGGAAGGGGACATGTGGAAGGGAATACCAGGCTTGCTTTCACCCTGTTAAGGTGATTCCGTTTCTCCCCATACCAATAGAACAGTTCAGTTTCTAGAGATTCGGGTTTAAGTCCTGCAGTGCCTTTGCAAAAGACAGAATGTGACAGAGAGGGTTGTTCTAACAAAAATGTATCCTAACGCTTGGGAATGGTGATTCAGATATTGTTGACCAAGGAATCCATATGAGCAAAGTCCTTCAACAATGAGAGAGGTGGAGAACTTATTCCTTTACTTCTTGATCTTTGTTGTCCCATATGCAGGCACAACAAGTTATTGGGACCCATAGCTACAAAACTAGGTTTGGGCTTTTGTTGTGCTATGACAGACCTGGGCAAAGTGCGGCCCGAGGACCACATACAGCCCGCGAGCCGCTCCTGTCCATCCCGTCGGACATCAAAACCATTTATAACTTTTTGCCTAAAGTTGACCAGTTTCTTATCTTCAACATATCGCAAAAAACTCTTCAGTATTTGTGAAGATTAACAAATTTAAAATAAAAACAATCATAACATCACTGTTACATTTTATTTTTAAGTAAAGTTGGTTCAGCCCCCAAACACCCCCTATAGAAATTATTTGCCCACCCCTGTGCTGTGCAAATATGTAATGCTTCTTTAGTGTTCTGTGAAGCTGGTTTAATTGCACATCACATTCCTTGTAGGTAAGCAGCAAAATAGAAATCTGATAAATCATTTTAGGTCACCTGTGTTAGGGATGCTTACATTATCCACCTCCTTTGAACTTGCTTGTTGAAGGTGTGTCCATGTTGTTGTTGTTTTTCTGATAGATTTCAATCCTCTCCAGAATTGTAATGAGAAAAGCTCAAGTTTAGCAATCAGAGATTTAATTTTACTCTGCTTCCCACCCACCCCCCAGACATGATTAATGTTATTCATCTCTTCTGTGTCCTGCTGGGTTGATATAATCTATGTACTGTGGCCCAGCTTTCCAGCGTACAGGTGATTTGCATAAGAGGTAACAAAATCTTAGGAGAAAATGTACTTTGTGTGTCGATAATTAAATGGTAACCTGATAATTAAATCGTAACCTGTTCCAGCCCCATCTCTATCTATCTATCTATCTATCTATCTATCTATCTATCTATCTATCTATCTATCTATCTATCTATCTATCTATCTATCTATCTATCTATCTATCTATCTATCTATCTATCTATCTATCTATCTGTCTGTCTGTCTGTCTGTCTGTCTGTCTGTCTGTCTGTCTGTCTGTCTGTCTGTATCTGTCTGTCTATCTGTCTATCTATCTATCTATCTCTGGGCATACATGGCTTTTCTCTTGCTCGTTTTTATCTCACTACAGCCCTGTGAGGCAGACTTATCTAAGAGAGACAGAGCAAGATCAACCTCTCATTTTCATGGTTCTGTGGGGTGCAAACTTGGATCTCAGTTTTAGTTCAATATTTTAGCTATTACACCACAGAAGGCTTAAGCCATAATCTCACAATCAGAATTTAGAACATGACATTTTTTTCCAAGAAGTGTTTGATTGGATATCTCATTTGAAAACCTCTAGATCCTTGTTTGTTACAGTTAGTGTAAAAAAGGAACTCTAATAATGATGATGATGATGTGTTGATTTATATTTTGGGCCGTAGTGCTTGGAGCGCTGTCTCAGTGGCTTACAACATAATTATGCAAACAACAACATGTGGGTCCGATGGCAATTTTATATATATTTTAATTGTACTTTAAATGTTGAATTTTTTATTGTATTTTATATGTTGTAAGCCGTCCAGAGACCTTTGGGTAGTGTAGGCAGCATATAAATTAAATAAATAAAATAAATAAACAACTAACACAGAAAATGTTAAGTCTTTTCACAAAATAAATAACATCAATCTTACTTGGAATTTTTATTTTTATTTTTTAGTATCTATACATTGCACCTTTATTACACATGCGTGTGAAGTAAATCAGTATGGGTAGTACCATTGCCTTTTAACATTTATTCATAAGCTCTGCCCTTAAGCATTGGGCATGCTGGCTGGGATTTCTGAAAGTTTAAATCCAAAGCATCTGGAGAACAAACACTCTGCACCCCAGTGTCTTATATGTTCAGGCTTCAGAGCTGTTTTCAACTGAAAGGGGGAAAAAAAGAATAGCAGTGAGTGACATTTGTTGATTTGTTGGCAGTGTAAAGCAATAGTAAATGTGAGGAAAGGGAAGCTGGTTTGATGTAAAAAGTGATGCATTACATTGAACAGTATGGACATTGTTGTTTGACCATATTTATTTTTTTCTCAATCTTGTGCAAAATGGCTTTGTCAGAAAACCGGGGGGGGGGGGAATCACTAACCAAGTTGTATTTAGACTAGGTCTGAGTTACTAATGTCATTGCAGGTAACTCATTTGCAGGTGTGTATACCTGAGTTTCTTTCTTTCTTTCTTTCTTTCTTTCTTTCTTTCTTTCTTAATTAGCGTGCTTTAGCCCATTAGGAAAGTTTTCTATAGATGTCAAAATCTGTTGGGATATGTCAAGAAAAAAGGTTTTTCCTTCAAGAATCAGTGTTTTCGGTCCCTGTCTCTTTTCCAAGGGACTTTATCCCTTTTATTTTCAAACAAAAAAAACACCACTTGTATTCTATCTCTCTGCTTCCCCTTGTTACCATGGCACCACAAACTGGACTGTTTGTTATGATTGTACTACTCTCTTTAAGTGTGTGTGTATATATGTATGTGTATCTATGTGCAAAGAGGATTTTGAGTTACTAGAGTTCAGCATAGCAAGAGCCAATTCTAAGCTTGCTGCTGTTGTGCTGGTACTACAGCAGCTGCCAAAGGCAGTGTAGTCTTGGAGATATGAAAAGCAAGTCAAGAGCTGAGTTACTTACCAAGCTGTTTGAGCTCATCCTGTCAGGAATGGTAAAGATCAAGGGCCTGTAGCCTTAAAGGACAGGAAAAGCAGTGGCACCAATGAAGTGTTGCAGAAAGCTTTTCCATGCCTAAAGTGTTTAAGAGAGGCCATGATCCTATACCCCCAGTTAATGCTAAGCTAAGCCCTGTTGGAAAAAATGGGATTTGCATGTTGCGCAGAAGTGATGGTGTTTAGCTGGCTGAAGTTGCACAAGCAGTTATGGAGGCTGTGAGGAAAGACCAATAATCATATTTGCAGTACTTGGTGCAAACTGGTGTCTAGGATGTCAGACATTCAAAAAAAGATGTGTCTGTGTGTGTAGTATATAACACGTAATTGCCACATTAATGAAAATAGGGGTCATTAGACATGAAGGGGTGGGGATGGAGGGACTGTTGCATTTTCCACTGCAACATTTCGGCAGCCACGAGGCAAAAGCAGGTGAGAGAGGGAATGAGAAACAGATCGGATCCAAGGAATAAGATAATTGTGCTTGTCTTTCCATTAAGTTGTCTTTCCAAGTTGCAAATTTGCTTGGTGTCCTTGGCAATTTGTCATCAGCAGGAGTAAATAGGTTCCATTTCTTGGTTAATTTTGCAAATGCAGCAAATTTCAAGGTATGTTTCTGGAGAAATTATGTGTTATCCCCTCCTAACAGTGAAGCTGCCCATTTGGTCTGTTTCAGCCAACATATGCAAATCTACACACACACACACACACACACACACACACACACACACACACACACACACACACACACACACACACACACACACACACACACACACACACACACACACACACACACACACACACACACACACACACACACACTTTTACGGGTCCACCAGAATGTTATCACAGCCTCTTCCAATTTGAAGAGACCCTTGTCCAGCAGGCCGAGTCAAAGAGGAAGTCACAAAAGCAGCAAAATCAGGGAGCTGGAAAGGGGACAGATTGTATTTGTCTTCAGTGTGGAAGGGATGGTCACTCTCGAATCGGCCTTCTGAACTACACTAGATGCTGTTCCAAGTCCTCCATTCAGAGCATGTTACTATAGTCGCTCAAGACTGAAGGATGCCTAATGTAAGAATGTTATCACAGAGCTATTGCCAGAGCTGGAAGAGGAAGACGACTGTTTATCAAGTGCATGCATGTATTATGAAGGCTGTGCCTTGTGAATGAAATTGGTGCAGAAGCTCTAGAGCCATTGCTAACCTAGAGAAGCAGACAGGTTGACAGGCTGGTTATCTCAGGAGAAAGCATTGACCAACCAACAACAGTTTCCCAAGCTCTGTGTCTGGAATTTTGTCATGGCCATCTGATTTCAAGATTAGGCAGGGATGGGATTAGAATTGCAGGATTCGCTGTCAAGTCAGACTTAAGTTGCATCAGTAACTCAACTCGGGCTTGACTCGGGAGAAGGAGTTTCAATGACTCAGACTCAACTTGCAACTCAGACCCCACCTACCCTTCCCTTTTTTTTCTGGGGAAAACTTGTTTTTAGTAGGGACTTGGACATGGGACTAGAGACTTGGTATCAAAGACTCAGACTAGGATTTGGGACTCAAACCCAAAGACTTGCCAGCATCCCTGGTGTTCAAAATTAAAATATGTGAATATGCAGCAATTTCCCTGCACAAATGCAGGGTTGATTTTCTTGACCACATATAAGAGTGCTTTAAGCAGGAGGGCTACCAGATTAGGTATTTGTTCTTTGATTAAAATAAGTACGTACTCTCTTTTTACCATGAATGTTGAAGTTGTTTAGAAAAACTGAAACAATCAAAATAGGGGGCGGGGCTTAAGAAACTGCCATTAACACCATGAAGATCTCTAGTCAAATTTCTCCATGAACATTTTGTTTGCTGAAAATCAAGCACAAATGAGGTCTGGGGCTATAATTTGGGCTAATGTGCTTTCCAAGGAGGGTAAAAACTAGTTCCTGTATTTTGATTTTGCTCTGGAGTCTTGGGAAAAGATCACACGAGGGAGGGCATTCTGGCTTTTAAGCCCCATGAATCTCTGGGATTTTGAGGAGTGTATCCATGTGATAAGGAGAAATGTGTGACTAGGTGCTGTGAAGGGTGAAAGCACTTATTTTGCTGTATCTTCATTCATAGCCTAAGCCCCATTGCCTTTCAAAATAGCTTGAATGGCCATTTTATAGTGGGGACACTTAGATTAAACATGGACTGGTTTTATTATTGTCTGCTAGTCCTCATACTGCTGCATTTCGTCAGAAAGGTCAGGCATGAGAAGGGGGTGGGTGGGTAGAAAGGAGGGCTCGAACAAGGTTTTCTTAAACCCTTCCCACCATTATAAGAAACTATCTCTTCCCTTTTAGCCCCATGCCAGACCCTGATTGTATGATAACTGCATCTCTCTTTCTCCAAAGACCTCTTGAAAAAAGGAGTAAGTATACAAGCACCCTTAATACACTAATTGGTTGTCCTATCAGGACAACAAGTGAGATAGACTTCTCCTCAGCTAGTGGTTTTTGGTGGCAGTGGCTAGTTGCAAATTGAGAAGTCCAACCTATTAGGAAACATGGGAAAGCCTAAGTCCCTGATTATCCTTGTAGTGTAAAATCTTGGGTTTTTCCAGAACACAGGGTACATTTCCATAGTCTTCAGTTCCCATGTACGTATTCTACGAAATTCTGGGTATCATAGCTTTCGTAAATTCTGGTTTCTGCCTGCTAGGTTGGTGGATGCTACTTTAATTTCCTGCATGATTTTTTCCAAACTGGGACAAACAATGCTTTATTTAAGAATTTGAAATGCTACATTAGTTGTTGGCATCTTTATAAACAATCAGCCGCTCCTTCTGGGCTCATGCTGCATGCCTCTCAGTCTGTGTACGTGTGCCCACATACACACACATGTGCACTTTGGTTCTCAAAATGAAAGTACACAGGAGGACAATAATGTTGTGCCACATTAAGCTCACATTGTTGTGCCACATGTTAAGCTCACATTAAAATGTAGCAGTTAGTCTTCAACATTTTTATTTATATATTTATTATTTATTTAAAATATTTTTTATCCCACTTTACTTCTTTAAAAAGTACCCAAGGTTGCTTGGGTTTTTTTGTTGTTGTTTTGTTTTGTTCTTAACAGATTAACACATCTACTTGTTCAAAAAGAGACATAATATGCAAATTACAGAGATCTGGTGTAGGGGTAAAACCTTAGTCTCACTTTTGGCTGAAGTTGAGGAATTGCACAAGGCTTTCAAATTCTGTGTCGTCTCATCCCATCCAGACAGAAACCAGAGCAAGGAATTTAGCTAGTGTTCTTTCAAATCCTGCCTTGAAAGTGAAAGCTGAATTAAGTAATTACCATTAACTACAATTAACAGACCTATATACTCCATGAAGTAATGTAGTAAAACCACGACTTCTTTCACGTCTTTTTCCTAGCAGATCATCTGAATAACCCCCTTCTCACCCACCTCAAAAATCCTAACAGCTCTCAGGTTGTGTTTGTGTATGTGTGTGCTTATGCAAATGAGCATGTGCCTAGTGGGCATGTAATCCTACATAATAAGCACAACCGAGGTCTGTGGTCCGAACTCCCATGAAATGAATGGGAGCTTTGCAAACTTGAAGCCGCAATTAAGTGGTGTTATTAAACTAGACCTTGTACCATCTCGGAAAGGCTCAAGTGCCCCTTTCCTTTATGGAGGAACAGTCCTTGGCTCATTGCCTTTAGCAATCCAACCTGTGGTTCATTAACTCTACTGTGTTTGGTGACATCTATGTAATATTTAGCAATTCATCAGTTGGCAACTTAGGAATCAGTTTTCATCACCCCCAGTGTATTAAAAAATAAAAATAAAATACAAACTGAATGGAATGGAGCAAACAGCAGAGAGAATACAAATACCACGTCTTTAGCCCGACTAAGTTTTATGCTTGGACATTATCCCCCATCATTGGCCTTTTAACACAGCTCTTCTGTTGAGTTATAAGGGTTGTTAAATGTGAAGCAAGCTTTAAAATGAGCCCTGTCTCATCCAGATTATTTTCTGGGAGGTTTTTGTTTTGTTTTTTTCCCCTTTCCAAAATGAGATGCCTTGGCAGCCTACGACACTTCTGTTTAACTGTGCCATTCAAGATTTGGGGATCAAGGACATGTGGGAAATTTTAAACAAGTCGGATAAACCGTGCATGAAACGAAGTTACAAAGAGGTTGACATGCAAGTGGGGGGAAAAACTGGGGAGATGTGCTAGAAATTGCTGTGCTTTCAAGATACATATTTTACAATTGGCATTTGCAGATATTTAGTATATCACCTCAAATCTGGAGCATGAAACTTCCAGGTCAAGCTTCCAGTTTAAGTGGAGGGAAGTGACATAAAACCTTCATGGACATCCTGATTATGCTATGTAATGTATTTGTCTGAAATTCACTCGAAGGATTTTTTGTGTTTGTGGGTAGATTTTTGATTGATAGAATTCCTTTGAGTCTGCCAGTGCCAGGGGACAGGCATTTGGAATGATAACTAATGGAGTGATTGATTTTAAGTGTTGGGTGGTTAGGTCTTCCTCCTAGAATAACAACCATCTGTTGGGCTCAGATGTGTACTCTTGTTCCCCAAAGTTCAATTTAAATTCTCCCCAATAAATGTGAATTTGACTGTAGCCTTGATATGCAAGTGACCTACACAGCTTGTAACAAGAACTCATACTCCACAAATGTTGTGTTTTGGTTGCGTAGAGTGGGGTAGTCTTGATGGTCCCTCTGTATTTTGGCAATAGCAAAACCAGAAAGTATTCAGCTTGTGAAGGGCTATTGAATGTGAGCCATAGATGACAATCTGCATGACATGTCACAAGGCAGGCCTAGTGGAACTCAGCTGATTGTTGCCCATCATGTATGTTTGTTGGTTCAATGGAGGCTTTCTGGACTATCCACAGCAGGGTATTTTCCCTCTGCTGTGTTGGTGGATGGGAAATATAGTAAGACCCGTATGTCAGAGAGGGTCTGTCCCTACAGTGCAGGTGCAGTTGAAACAATAGAACTTGTTATGTTTTCTTGCCAGTTTTATCAGGAAATACGAACCAAGATTATTCTTCCTCATCTTAGAAGGCTTTCGGGCTACTCAGATTCTGAGACAGTTAGGAAGCTATTCACGTAGGTATCAATCTGCAGACTGCAGTCTCCTGTGCAGTGCTTTTTGTGTGTGTGTGTAGCTGCAGGTAGAATTTGGGGGAAAAACACACATTTTATCTAGTGAATAAATTTTTAACATTATTTATTTTAATCTTTAATTGGGTAATTTGAACAATTGTGAAATTTCTTTATTTATCTAAGACTTGGAATACTGTATTCTCGAAGGCTTGGACTACTACTGACATATTTTTGATATTTACAAATTTTGCAAACAAAAAACAAATATTGAATATTGCAAACAAAAAAAACAAATCTTGCTCGGTAAAGAAAACAAAAGTGGAAAACTCAGGGGAGAGTGGCATGACTTGCAAAGAAATTAGAATGGGTTGATACCAATGAATGTGCCTGAGGAATTTAAGGGAATAGAGGCTTTAGTGACGACCGGGAGGAACATGGTATTTGGGTACCGAAGGAATATCTCAACACCAGCTTCGAGCTATGTGTAACTGTGAAATAATTGATAGCCTTTCTTTTGGAAAGCCTCCAAAATGGATCTGAGGGTTAAGGTTAAAATTTCAGATGGAGCAAGATGCCCGGAGCTCAGCCTTTAGATCCAGGTAAAATGCTGACATTTTCCCTTTGGGAGAATTGAGGGGCTGGCTCCTAGAAACTGCTGTTCACAGCAAAGCTTTAAAAAGGGAAGAAGTCAAGAGTTAGAAATATCCTGAAATAACTTTTTATAAATCTTTGTCTCTGATCATCATCTCTTTCCCTCTTCTCTTTCTAGGTGCATCGTGGATAACCGTGTGACCCGGGTGGCCTGGCTCAACCGCAGCAGCATTCTCTATGCTGGCAATGACAAGTGGTGCTTAGACCCCCGAGTGGAGCTTATCGCCAACACCAAAACCCATTATGCGATCCGCATAAATGATGTGGATGTGTACGACGAGGGGCCCTATACTTGCTCGGTGCAGACGGACAATCATCCAAAGACATCGCGAGTCCATCTAATTGTGCAAGGTGAGTCCTTGAGGGAACTCGTTCTGGTCGCTAGTCTAGAACGAAGAAGTATAAATCCTTGCTTCTTTCATATTTGTGGATTAGAAAGAGGAGAGTACACACTTTCCCCTCCACTTGCTTGCAAAAAGATAAGTTGCTGTTTTTCAGTCTCGACAACATTTGCAACAACAATGTTGTAAAAACAATTGAAGTAGCAAAAAAACAAAGATAGCTGATATCTTTTAAAAATAAGAAGCATTAGATAGAGAGTTTGTATCTTTTTCATCTGCCAGCCAGTCCTTCTGCATTTGATGTTAGTATGCTCTTCACAAGGAAAGGAGACACTAGGTTTCAACACAGGTTTGTTGGTTTGTTTGTTTTTGCACAAATTCCTGAAATCTCAAGGGTGGGGAAAACACTCTTCTTGTTTTTGCACTGATGGCAAGGAAACTGTTGAAAATTTTCACTGAGGTATGTCATTCTGACAAGACAGTCTATGTGGCTGAGGATGAACTTGACTAGTTCCCTTACATCCCTAGAAGAGAGGACATGATTTGTTTGGCCTAGTAAGCAGCATGCAGTTTTGGCAGTGCTTCAGTGGTATAAGGAACCCTTCAGTTAAAGAGTTGGCTGGTTTCTTCCATGCCTTTTTCTAGCCTTCCATTGGCAAATGTGCTCCCCCAGATATTTTGAACTACAACTCCCATGATCCTTCATTATTACCTATGGTAGCTAGGGTTTATGAGAAAAACCTGGGAGATAACAGTAGCCCACCATTCTAGGGGGCAGAAGACGGTCTTAGTACAGCCTGAACATGACTCAATGAGAGGGCACATGATTTACATGCATATCTTTCCCCAGCTTCTCCAGGTAGAGCTAGAAAAGGCTGCCTGAAATCTTGCAGGTCTCTTGATGGTCACTGTTAACAATACTGGTCTAGGTGTACGCATGGTCTGACACCATTTTCTTTTCTTAGTTTTGCTCAGGCTTGGCTTCCTCCTGATTCATCCTTCTTTCACTTTAATGTCCCCAGCACACACTGTTTCTTCATATGACCGATGTTATGGTGAAGCAGGAAAATGTAGCCTTTTATGGAGGATACAGCATGAGCAAATGGGAAAAGAAGGAGGAGCTTGGGCTTGAAGAATAAGGCTGGAGATTGTGTGGCAGATAAGGAAAAATCAAGTGTAGAGACTGGATTGTAGCGTTATAGGACCCAGATGTAGTGTGATCAAACACACCAAAGAATCTCTATAGCAAGCAGGACTACTGGCTGGATTCAGGGAAGAATGTCCAAGAGTTCATTTCACTACCTGAAGAGAATTTCTAGTCCTGACATTTGAACCAACGCACCTGAAATTGTGCTAGCAACACATGAGAAAACCAAATAAGCAGCCAAAGAAAGAGAAAGCTCATGTTAATGTTCAGGTTCAGTAATGGTCCCACTGCGTGCTTGAGTACATGTGTACACACACATAGTCTTGGTGTTTCCCCTCCATGTTTGTACTTAATTTTAATGGTGTCAAGTGTGGAGTCAGTTGCCTCCTAGATGAACATTATGGCTATATAAATATACGAGCTGAAAGATCCTGAAAGAGTAAGCTAGGAGTGCAAACCTTTGCTTTCTAGTCTTTGCAGGCACTTGGAGGGATGAGAAATTTCAATTATTTTCACCTCGATGTACAAGAGGGCAGAATATTTTCTGGTGATATTGACCCATGGATGTATAACTTCCTCAATCTGTGTAATTTGCACAAAATACGGTGGCTACTGCCATACACACAGACATTTAAAAAATCTGGAGCATCAGATGGATTATTTCCAGCTGTTAAAACCTTCTGTGCTTGTCCTGCGATTGTCTGGATATGTTTGGGATGGCTCTCCTTCTCAAAGGGAAACAACACTTGCTTTGCATAGGTTGCCCTAGGACCACTTTGGGGTACATGGGAAAAACCTTAACAAACAAAAGGAACAATAAGCCCCTCCTTGCCTTGCTGTCTTGCAGGAGACAAGGTTTGAACATTTTTTAGCTAGGTGAATCATGATGTCAAGACAGCTAAATAAATGAGAGGGAGGGGGAAAGAGTTTAGCCATTCTTTTCCTCCCTCTCCACTTCCCCATCCATACTGTAGGCAAGCAGATGAGTACCAGAAAAAGAAAAGAGAGTGAAATGTTTGTGACATGTTGGAATCCTGGAGCTGCGATAGACTTTTGGGCTAGAATTGATGTCCAAATGTTGAGGCTAGATTGTAATCCCTTTACTCTCTCTAGGGGAGCAGGCAGGGAACCTTCTTAGCATGACACGCCAGCTTGAGTATTGGAATCTCATCTAGGGCTAATTTTCGAATGCTGATGGGTGTATTGATTTGGAACAAGGTGGGCTATGAAAGGCATTGGTCTTGTACACCAAGTCTTCCTAAGCTAATCTGTTGTCAATAGACTGGAGCTGAGCATTATTGACAGATTAATGAATAGAAGGGGGGGGAGAATCCAGACTATTTTCCTTATCTTTTTTTTATTATTATTATTATTATTATTATTATTATTATTATTATTATTATTATTATTATTATTATTATTATTATTATTATTATTATTATTATTACTATTATTATTACTATTATTATTACTATTATTATTACTATTATTATTATTATTATTATTTGTCCTCTTAAAATTATCAAGAATAAACAAAGCCTATTTTCCTGCCCCCTCCCTTTCCCATTGCCTGTAAACCAACTTTAGCAACCAAAAAAAATGGGGGATGTATTAATATAACGGACATTTTCTGTTTTGTCTTTCAAACTTTTATTGCCTGTCTGAACTTCTTAAATCAAAGTCATTCACAGGGAGGAAAAATATTAAATCTGCTGTTGGAAAGCTGGGGAAGTATAACCGTATTAAACTTGGTTGGTGCCATGTTTGCTGACCCAAATTCTTGATAATATCAGAAATTTAAAAAAAAAACAGCCCTATCCATTTACCATTTCATTTTTATTTTTATTTATTTATCTCCATGCCCTGCATAAGGAAAACAGAGCTGTAGTTAAGACAAAGTGACAAGGGCTTTGATGCAGGGTGCTGAAACGTAATAATAATAAAAAAATGTGTGCGGTCAAGTCAGTTCCAATATATGATGACCCTTTCCAGGGTTTTCTAGGTAGAGAATGCTCTGAAGTGTTTAACCCTTCCCATCTTCTGGGACTGTGCAGCTTGCCCAAGGCCGCAAAGACTGACTCTTCTGAGATGCCTGTGACAAACCCAGACCTACTGGGACCTGCCACACGTTACACTAAGCTGCCACCAACCATTCCCTATAAGAAGTCACACAGACCAGGGATGGATTTTTAAACAAATAAAGAATAAGGTTTATTTAAAACACAACACACAGGAAAATAAAACGATCAGGTGAATAACATAAAGTAACGTGGCTTATTCTCACTCATACAAGCATACAGTTTGGTTCACCCAGAACCCTTAACTTGAAGCACAGACCCTGAACCTATCAGTTCTGGCTAACCAACAGACACCTGAACCTATCAGGTTGGTACTCTGACACACAGTAGTACCCTGTCTGACACACAGACTCCCACAACAGCTTCTTCTTCCCAGCTGCTGCTTCGTCCCAACCCAGTGTCTCTCAGTCTCCCTCAGTGTGTGTCTCTTTCACCACACAGGCATCACATATTTATACAGTACAGCCCCTCCTCCTGATGTCCCGCCTTCCACTCCCCATAGGATGGAACTTTCCCTCCAAACCCATGACAGACAGGTAACATCAGTGCTGTATGTAACACCTCCCCTCTTTATAAGTTGTTTTGTAGGGGGAAAGCTAACGTGCTTTTCACCAAAAAACAACCTGTATAAAATACACAACAACAGTTATACATTCAATACCATATCATACTTACTCATACTTACATTCTAAGTTAAACATAGCAAATAGGCATTTAAACATTTACCATCTACATTACATCAATTTACCTTTATTCATACAAACCAATTCAAAACCAGGTACATTTAACTTTTGTCATCATTATATACACATAGTCCATGTTTCTTTCGCCGTCTTCATTCTTCAGGTCTTCTTGATAAGGCGTCAGCAACACAGTTTACTGACCCTCTGACCACCTTCACTTCAAAGTCATAGTCCTGTAGGTTTAAAGCCCACCTCATAAGTTTGCTATTGTGGGTTCTCATTGTCTTTAACCATTGCAATGGTGAATGGTCAGTACACAGAACAAAATGTCTTCCCCAGATGTAAGGCTTGGCCTTCTGGATCGCGTAGACTATGGCCAAACACTCCTTCTCCACGGTTGCCAAATGTCTCTCACCTTTTTGAAGTTTCCTACTCAGGTAGGACACTGGATGCTGGTCACCATTCTCATCCTCCTGGCACAGAACTGCTCCTACCCCGCTGTTAGACGCATCGGTGTAGATGATGAACTCCCGGTCGAAGTCTGGAGCACGCAGGACAGGATAGTTGATTAACGCCTCCTTCAACCTCTGGAACGCCGCCTCACAGTCGCTGGTCCACGGGATGCGGTCATCAGCCTTCTTCCTCGTCAGATCGGTCAGCGGAGCCGCAATCTCGCTAAACCTCGGGATGAACTTTCTGTAGTAGCCCACCAACCCAAGAAATGATTTGACCTTTTTCTTGGTGTTGGGTCTAGGCCAATCACGAACAGCTTCTATTTTGGCCTCCAGGGATTTTATCATTCCTCCCCCTACCATGTGACCCAAGTATTTTATTTCTGGGCTACCCAGCTGACACTTGCTGGCCTTTACTGTTAGCCCTGCTGCACTTAACCTCTGCAGCACTAACTCCAGGTGTATCAGGTGATCTTCCCAGGTATTACTGAAGATCCCTATGTCGTCAATGTAGGCCACTGTAAAGTCACTGAGCCCTGCCAAGGTCTGGTCCATCAGCCTTTGGAATGTGGCTGGTGCATTTCTGAGACCAAAGCTCAGGACTCGAAACTCATAGAGACCAAAAGGGCTGCAAAAGGCAGTCTTTTCTTGATCCCTGGGGTCAATTCTTAATTGCCAATATCCCTTTACCAGGTCCAATGATGAGATGAACCGACAACCCCCTATGGTTTCAATCAGGTTGTCTAGCCTGGGCATTGGGTAGGCATCAGGAGTGGTTACACGGTTTAATTTCCTGTAATCAACACAAAACCTAATGCTCCCATCAGGCTTGTCCACAAGGACTATCGGAGAGGACCAAGGACTAGAAGAGGGGACGATTATGTTCTCCCTCAGCATCTCGTCCAGCTCCTTCCGCACCTTGTCCCTATAGGGTCCCGTTACTCGGTATGGGGATACTGCCTGCGGGGGTGCATCCCCTGTGTGGATCCGATGCATCACTCCCTTCACTATCCCCGGCTTGTTGGAAAACACCTGTTGATATTTACTAAGCAGCATTTTTAGTTCTTGCTGCTGGTCTTGGGTGAGTGCAGGACTGATCTTTACCTCCTCTGGGTTGTATTTTACTTCCCCTCTACCCTCCCAGAAGGGTAATTCAGCTTCCTCACTCTCAGCTGCTTTTATCGCGAATAAAACCCTCTGCTCCCCTCTGTAGTAGGGTTTTAGGGCATTCACATGAACCACCCTCCTTGCTTGGTTCTCCTCCTGCTCTATTAGGTAGTTCAGGTCTGACATCTTGGAAATGACCCTATATGGTCCTGCCCATTTGAGCTGCAGTTTATTCTCTCTGCAGGGCCTAAGCCAAAGCACTTCCTCCCCTGGGTCAAAGTGCCTCTCTCTAGCTTTGCGGTCATACCATGTTTTCTGTCTGACCTTCTGAGCTTGCAGGTTTTCTTCTGCCAGCTCTAGATTTCGCTTTAGGTCATTCATCAAGGTGTCTATGTATGTCACAACGTCTTGTGGGTCATCCTGGGTGATCTGCTCCCAATTTTGTTTGATCAAATCAAGGGGCTCTTTCACCCCTAAGTGTGCAGCAAACATGTCAGAGTGACCCCTTTGTAAGATCATGGGGCGATACTTTTCAGGTACCACCAGCTGACTTCTGATCCCATCTCCCCCTTTTGAGATATCCCTCAGGGTTTCTCTATATAAAATCCCCTCTTCCTCCAGAAATCTCACTGGGGTTTCAGGTGTTAGCTGGGCGTCAGTCACCTGTTCAAAACACTTTTGGAGAGTGGCGTCTGCCTTTTGCTCCTGTCCAAATCTGCTGTCTGTGGTTAAGGTTTCCACCACAGCTTCTGAACTTCCCTCTGCTTCCGTCTCTGGCTCATCATTACCCCCCTGAACTGTCCCCGTGGTGGCTTGTGAGCGTGTAATCACTAGCACCCGTTTCACATGTTCAGCCAGGTCATTTCCCACGAGCACGGCTGCTGGCAGAGTCGATGAAATCCCTAGCCGCCAATCTCCCCTCCAGCCTTGAAAGTTGACAGGTACCTCTGCTACTGGCAGAGAGATTACCTGCCCCTCAATCCCTGCCACCTTTATGCTCTCATTTGGGATTATAAACTCCCTAGGAATAATATCGGGATGGCACAGGGTTACCTGGGAACACGTGTCCCGCAGCCCCCTATACTGACGGTCAAGTATTCCTACGTCCACCCCGGCTGTCTCAAACAACTGAGAATCTGTTTTTACCAGCAAGCAGCGCTTTACCTCCACAAGAGGACCATTTTCCTCAGCCTGATCAGCATAGGTAGCTGTTCCAGACTGAGTAGCCATGGCAACAGGCTCCCTCTGTGACACTGAGCCTTGCTCTTTCTGGACACAGAACACAGCTTTTGGCTTGGTCCCACTAGAATTCTGAGGCACCATTCCTTTTAGCTGCTTTAATTTCTCACACTCTGAGATTAGATGACCCTTTCCCTGACAGAAATAGCATTTTCTGGTGTATTTTGATTCTCTCTCATCTTGTTTTGGTTTTCCCTCCAAAATCTGAGGTCTTAGTTTCATGTCTGAGGGCTTCCCTTCACCATGGGCCCCTCCCCCTTGCTGGCTTTTCCCTGGTCCCTGAGAGTACTTGCTGTAGGTTTCTTTGGGTTTACCTACAGATTTCCCCTCACCCAAGGGCTTTCTTATTTGGGAAATAAAATCTGCGATCTCTGAGGCTTCTGCCACAGACCTCGGTTTCCTTTCCCTCACCTGGAATTTCAATTCCCCATGCAGGACTGAATAGAACTGTTCCAGTGCTATCAAGTCTTTAAGCTGCTCATAGGTCTCTGTCCCTTCCTGCGATAGCCATTTCTCAAGCAGCCTCACCAATTGGGCCCCCACTTGGGTAAAAGTCTGTTCTGGTTTTTTTGTGAGGGACCTGAATCTTTGTCTCAGCTGCTCCGCATTTATCCCATGTCTGGCAAACACCAGTTTTTTAAACTCTGCAAAATCTTTCATCAGTTCCTCAGGCATCTCGGCATAAACCTCAGCCAGGCTACCACTGATTAAAGACCGCATGATGGTCATCTTCTCAGTTTCCCTCACTGAGAAGTCCACAAACGCTCTTTCCACTAAGGAAAAGAACACCTCAGGACAATCTCCCTTGTGGTACACAGGGAATTTCTTCAGGTCAGCCTTAGACAATTGGCCTCCCTCAGAATCCCTATTGTTATTATTGTTCTGGTTCATCAGTTCCAGTTTTTTTAATTCAAACGCCATTCTCTCTTTTTCCAGAGCAATTTTCTCTCTCTCTCTCTCTAGTTCAAATTGCCGTTGTTTCTCCCTTTCCCTTTCTTCTCTTTCCCTTTCCTCCATCTCAAATTGCCTCATCCTCAGTTCATGCTGTTGGGCTATGAGCAATTTTCTAAGTTCTGGGTTCTGCTCTCCTGTGCTGTCACCTTGCACTGAGCCAAATTCATCCTCAGAACCTTGGTCAATCTGGGGGTCTTTCACTTCACTCATTTCGGCCATCTGGCTTCGAGTCAAGGGCATAACCCCCCCCTCAGAACAGGCTGCTTTAAAAGTCAAGCCTCAAAATAAAACGACCACTTTTTTTTTTTTTTTTTTTCAGAACCAGCTCTCCCTAGAGATTGCTGCTGTTCTTCAGCACTAACTTGCAACAGTATCGAGTCAGAGCCTACCCCCCCTCTGCTGGGCCTCTCAGCTGGCAAGCTAGCTCACTGTTACTACGCAGATTTGCCTCAGCTTTTTCCCGCCAAAACTAGGCTGCCTCAGAGCACCTTAATCTAAGTCTCCCCAGTTGGCACGTTCTTCTACTAGCGCACCTCCCCGTGAGGTACACCTAGAAGATTACCTACGCGCCTCAGACTGTCCCTGACTAGACCCCCCTTGCTCTGGGCACACTTGCCAAGGCTTTGCTGGACCGCTGGACAACTGGACCAGTCGTATCCCACACGCTGGACACCAATCAATGTGACAAACCCAGACCTACTGGGACATGTCACACAGTTACACTAAGCTGCCACCAACCATTCCCTATAAGAAGTCACACAGACCAGGGATGGATTTTTAAACAAATAAAGAATAAGGTTTATTTAAAACACAACACACAGGAAAATAAAACGATCAGGTGAATAACATAAAGTAACGTGGCTTATTCTCACTCATACAAGCATACAGTTTGGTTCACCCAGAACCCTTAACTTGAAGCACAGACCCTGAACCTATCAGTTCTGGCTAACCAACAGACACCTGAACCTATCAGGTTGGTACTCTGACACACAGTAGTACCCTGTCTGACACACAGACTCCCACAACAGCTTCTTCTTCCCAGCTGCTGCTTCGTCCCAACCCAGTGTCTCTCAGTCTCCCTCAGTGTGTGTCTCTTTCACCACACAGGCATCACATATTTATACAGTACAGCCCCTCCTCCTGATGTCCCGCCTTCCACTCCCCATAGGATGGAACTTTCCCTCCAAACCCATGACAGACAGGTAACATCAGTGCTGTATGTAACAATGCCTAGTGGGGAATTGAACTCCCAACCTCTGGCATGCCTGAATCACTGAGCTAGCTAGAGGGCACAAAAATTTGGTGCAGGAAGGATGCAAACCCATAAACTGGTTCTTCCTGCTTGCAAGTGTGTGAACCCACATTGTCTCAGCATATATATCACCTGGACATGCTCTTCTCTGGGCAGAAGGAAAATCAAAACAGGTGGGTTTAGCATAATAGCTATTTGGCTATTATATATATTTTTAAATGTATTTTTTCTTAAACTACAACATAAACATAAAATACATAAACCAAAATACAAATTGACTGTGTTCCCCACCACCCTAGTAAGGACCTCTAGCAATAATCCTCGTCTTCTTCTATCCATATTCTTCTTCCTTTATTGTCCTCTTCTCCAGAACTGCATTGATTCATGATTTGGAGCTTTCCCTTTTCCTCTTGTTAGCACATACTCAAGAAATCTGCCCCATATATCATAGAAATTATTCTTTTTCATCTCTCCCATCTTAACCTTTACATTACAAGTTAACTTATCATTTACAGCAATGTTCCATGTTTCATTATACCATTCTTCCATTCGAAATTCAGACTTTGATTTCTAATTCCTAGCTATTATTAATCTGGCTGCTGTTAATAAATTGGTAATCAATTCTCTAGTCATCTTACCATATTCCACGTTCTCAAATATTGATTACAGAGCTATCTCAGGATTAAATTCTATACCTTTTTCACATACAGTACATCATTTAGTTCTTTAAAGATTAGTTTCCAAAATCTTTGTACTTTTTTGCATTCCCACCACATATGAAAGTATGTACCAATTTCCTTCTCACATTTCCAACAGACATTCAGATAGCCAGCGCTAATGTTATTAAATTTTGTCTGTGTCAAATAACATCTTAAACCCAATTTGAAAATTTTTTCTCTTATTCTCACCAACATAAATCGTAAAACCCTCATTTTCCACATCTTCCTCCATTCTTCATCATTTATTCTTTTTCCTAAGTCTTGTTCCCACAATAACTTCAATCCTTCTTTCTCCATCTCTTCTTCTTCTATGAATCTATAAATTTTACTCACTGCACCCTTTACTGAATCGGACATCTGAATATCTTCATATGATAATATAAATTGTTCATACTTTGTATATTCTCTACCTTTATTATACTTCTTTACCCATTCATTCGTCCATTTTTCTAATTGCATATAATTCAACCATGACATATTCTTATTTTGAAGGATTTGTTTCATTTGATCTTTCAATCTCATTTTATACAACGAGTTTTTTAATCTAATCAATTTTTTCTTTAAATAATTCTGCATACACTTTCATATTGTCAGGAAAATTCTCTAATAACCCATTTTTAAAGACAATGTTAAATGTCTGGTACAAGTATAGAAAGAATTTATGTCCGTTTAACTCTCCGGATCATGAGTTCTACCCAGTTCTCCATTCTTTCCCTATGTTTCCATGTTTTATTAACGGACAGAAATGTGTTGGACAGCAAAATTGGAACGTTACAGTTCTGACAGAAGATATCTGATTTCCACAAAAGAGCAATACATTCTGTCAAGAAAGTTTCATGGGATCTTGTTCTTTTAAGGAGCAAGCTGCCCTGTCATCCAAAATGAAAGTCTCACTTAACTGCCTTTGAAGTTAATTGGATGTATTCAGAACAGTCTAGTATCTGTAAATGTTCTTGTGTATGTTGCTGGTCAATAAATGGCAACAATCTCTGGGGCAAACAGAGAGAGCTGGGAAATATAGCAGGGCTAAACTATTAAATTTGCTGAAACAAGATATTAAGATGAATTGTTACACAAGCAGACTGTCATAGCAGCATTGGCCACAAAAATTATGTGGATGGATGGATGGATAGATGGATGGAGTCATTTTTTCATTTGTTTGTTTGTTTGTTCATCTGTTTGATTACTGAATGATATCTTCAAACTGACAATGGTAATAGGAACCAAAGGGTTCAGTGGGCAGTTGTGGGGAGGGAATCATATTTTTCAGCATTTCATGGAGGAAAATGGGGTCACACCTATTATGCCTGCACTCTAACTACAAAAATACTGAGTAATTCTCTTTCCCCTTTCCCCGATTATGTATTGCTGAATATTTCACACCATCTCTTTACTCTGCAAGAGTCCATCTAGCAGAGATCCATATAAGATGCTGCCAGGTGAAATGCCCGATAATATGTTTTCACTGTTCCAAATACACACTTTACCATCCACAGTGTGTGAAATGAGAGGCTAAACACTTCAAAATTCATCAGAGTCCTTCTGGATGCATTTGGTGCCGAGCTAAAATGTACTCCTCCATTTCACCCACTTTTGGAGACAGACATTGGGACACCACTTTGACTGAAAATCCCAAAGTAGTTCCGGGTCCTGATGTTAACACTGCTCTAAAGGAAGAATTACTAGTTTAGCAGCATCTAATTCCTGAGATTTCATAGCCAAAATCATGGGTCTAGATGGCAGGTCCTTGTGATGTTACTAAGGTAGGGCAGGCAGAGCTTGAGAGAGAAATTAGTGCAATTCACACAGAAACTCTTTTGTGCTGAGCCAGTGAGTGCTGGCTGAGAATAGGTGAAGAGGGGTGTCACAGCAGGGTTAGGCAAAGTGTGGCCCTCCTCTTACGGCTGGACTGGGCCTCCCATATTCTTCCCCAATGACTATATTAGATAGAAGTGATAGACATTGCTATCTGAAAACACTGCACTTTGACCCCATCTCCTTTGAAGAATCCTTACACACAACAGCCAGACTTTCTCTTCCTCCAGTACTGCTCATGCAAAGGTTTGGGTAATGCAGAGGTAGTCGATGATGCCATAGCCCTTGCCAACAAAGAGTTCCAGGGCTTTGACCATGGAAGTCCAGGCTCCACTTCACCACTGGTCATGATGCAACCCTCCAAAGTCCAGGGATAGATAGGGGTGTGTGGCCTGCAGACCTTTGGGGAGTGGTCACCCGGATCTAGTCCAGTGTCTGCCTTCCCCAAGCAGCCAGCCAGTGCTAAATGGGATGACCAGAAGCAGTGTGTGGTGTCGACTGTTTCTTGCCCTCCATTCTCCTGATTGTGCCGATGGTATTATTCAGTGCCTCTGAATGAGAAGATTTTGTTCCAGAGTCACGGCTAATAACCATTAATAAGCCAAAGGTTGAATAAAGGTACTGGATATATATAGCAAGTAAGATCTGTTCTATTACAGCCATGCCTGCACTATACCCTTGTGGGCTGTCTTGTATATTTCCATATAAAGCAGCTATAATAAGGCTGTTAAGTCTCCAGTGTGTGCTTCCATTGAAAGGAAACCAGTTGGCTGGCATTGCCCCTAGACAAGTTACCAGCTCAGGGAATAAGAATATATTGCACAATATTGCCCTACCTTTTAAGCTAGCCAACTACCTTAACCATGTCCTTTTCTATGCTTACCCTAGGGATTTTTTTAAGTGTCTCTTTTTATGTGTCTGGTTTTGTTTCAAAAAGCTCATTTTTATAAATGAAATGCTTTCACATCAGCTTGGCTCTGTTTTCTGTGTTTCATTTTGCCTTGCTTGATGCGAAAAGTGCACCACCGCAGAGATGAAGCACTGGCCCACATGGAATTCAATTTCACCTTGTCATGTGGAGTCCCTGAAAGCAATGGATCGGCCAGCTGGCCATAAGTGAAGTAAGAGGGCAAAAGGTGGAGAGGAATGTTCCACAGAGTTTTCAACATTTTCTTTCAATGATAGGAAGATGAAACCAGGGTGAAACCTCCCAGTGATATCGAGGGGAACATTAGAAAAAGCAATTAAATCTGCCCTGGGGTGGTCACCAGCTTTCTCACTGGAGATCACCCCCAAGACCAAAGAGATCTCCCCTGATATCACTATCTTCCAATTTTTTTTGAGCCAAACTGATGGATGGCTCTCTTTGAAGGGCCTGAAATTTAGACTGCAAAGCTCTTAGTGCATCACTCTCTGATTTTAGGGCAGGTGGGTGTGTTTTAATTGAGTCTTGGAAACACAAACTTTACCCCTCCCCCCCAAAAAGGGCTGCAATTACCCATCCAGGAGGAAAGATCAATTAAGAAATCTCTGAAAACTGTTTTGGAGGTTTGCACAAAAAGCCAGAAGGGCATTAGGTGTAGTCAGATGGGGATGTGAGGTCAACCCAGTTGCTTGGAATAATAATTATCATTATGAGCTGTCAAGTCAGTTTTGATGTATGGCAACCTTTTTCAGGATTTTCCAGTTAGAGAGTACTCAGAAGTGATTTACTGTTCCCTTCTTCTGGGGCCACCTTGGCACTGTGCAGCTTGCCCAAGGTCACACAGACTGGCTCTTAACTGCAGGAGGCACTGTGTGGATTGGACTTCCAGGCCCTTGCTCTGCTGCCAGATACCTAAACCAGTACAGGCCTTTAAATAAAACAGTTAAGCATTAGAAGATTGTTATTGTAACTAATATTGGCTTGCAGATGGTAGCGTGCACTCTGGGGACAAGCCTTCAATGGCCAGGAAAATTGTTTGTGTTTGTTACCTAAATTTGCACCCTGCTTCTGCCAGTGAGTATAGATTAAATGAAATGCAAAGCCCAAAGAAGCTCCATGAAATCCACTGGATTATAAACTCAAAAAGGATGTTCCGTCTGACTTCTTCACTCTCCGAGATAGCTTTGCAACCTGCAGAATTCTTGGGCCATTTAGGTTGCGGGACCGTTCAGTGAGCTTATGGATCAAGGAGGTGGCGGGGTGGGGGAAAGGAAAGTAAATTTATGTTTGTATTTGCAAGACACTCTTAAAGCATTCTCCCTGCCTTGTAGGATACATTAAGGAAAGTTTGTCTTATCTTAAGGCTGGCAATGGACTTTGTGAAGGACTCTGAGGCTCCTGGAGTTTAATCTCCCTTAGACACAAAAATCTGCATGATAGAAAACACCGCAGTCCTAGCAGGAGATGCGGTAAAAGGGAGGGGAGCTTGTTTTTGTTTTTTGTTTGTTTTTTTGTGTGTTTTTTTTTTTGTTTTGCCCAAGAGAATTTGAAGGGTATTTATGCTTCCTGGCTTCTTATCTGTTTCCCTGGTCCTATCTGGATTTCTTTTGTGTCCAGAGCAACTAATCGCCCCCCACCCCTTTTGTTTGGTTCAAATGAGTTTTCCCACTTCTTCTGTGCACGGAGTTAATCTTTAAATCCCAGCCATTGTTTGATAGTTAATTACCTGTCTGCTCTAGTAACACTACAGGGCTGCTCAGGTGAAGAGAGGAAGCGCTGAAGTCCCCACCTGCTTGCTAAAATGTGGACAGAGCAGAAGCAAGGGGAAGGGGGAGGGAAGGGAGGTTTTGTTTTCCGTGGTTGTGAAGGGCAGAGTAGGCTCTCACTAAGAAACCTTGCTTTCTAGCAGTTTCCAAAGAAGTTGCTGTGTTAGTCTGTCTCAGTATGTTGGCAGAATTAAAGGCGGGGGGGGAGAAAAGTGGGGGAAGGCGAGGTAAAAGAAAATAGGCACCTTCCTTCACAGATTCTGATGCTCAGAGATAACTCTTAGCATTTCTGTGCTAACTAATCCTACCTGTTGTACATCTCATTGCCCTGGCTATGGCTTGCAGTTTCAACTAAATAACATCTCGATCATCCCATTCCTATGTTAATAATGCATTGTCATTTCGCCTGTGACTTGAACGCTTCCCACCACCACCTCTGTGGCTATTCAGTAGAGCACAGAGCATGTGGGCTGCATTCAGACTCTTCCCCAATTTTGGACCCCTGTTGCACTGCCCGGTTCCATGACATACTGCCAGAAATCAGCACCAGATTAGTTCAGAAGAAAATGCTTTATGTTGTGAACAAGGTTCACAAGGAACACCATTTCTTGCTCTTAACACCAGCACTGTTGAATTTGGCAAGCTCAGCAGAGTCGAGTTCCTTTAGGAACTGGATGGTGAGTTGCCAGGTTAGTTCCAGGGATCTCTAGATGGGGCTGCGAAGGAAACTCGTTGAAACCCTGGAGAGCTGCTGCCAGCCAGAGTTAGTGAATATTCAGCTAAATGTGCCAACAGTCCTGACTCAGCATAAGACAGTCTCGTAAACAGCGCTGCTTTACATTAGTTGTGTTTGCCTTGAACATTCAGGGAGCGATAGGATGTTTTCATTCCTGTTGCAGATTTGCAATGAAAGCTGGTCCCACAGCCCCAGTTTCTCTCTCCTCACTTCACATTATGTTTATAAAGCCGAATGACTCCCTCTGACACTTGTTTACGTAGCTCACAAGAGTTTAGGTATCAGTTGTCTAAGTCACTTTTCTAAATGGCTTCTTCCCACGGATGCTCCCATGCTGAGTGGTGACATACCCCCGCTGTCTCTTCCATTCTCAACTTAACCTAAATAATTCCTGGCTCCCTGCCAGTTGCTGACTGTGGCCTTCTGCTGGCAGTCCTGCTACCCTAGCCTTCCTTTCTATCTCTGTAAGAATCTGGGAGGGGAGTGAGAATATTCCCATTCATTGAACAAGAGTCGACAGAAACAGCTTCCTCAAAACATGATGTAACACAACAGAGTGAATATCTAGGAAGGGGAAGAAGGACTCTCAAAAGCTCAGTGGTAGTGTGCATCAATAAGGGTCCGTGTTCAGCCCCTTACATAATCATTAGGACTTTGTATGTAAAGCTTAGATGGAAAAATGTATCTCTGCATTCAGGCAATCCATGCACACTTTATGCACATGTAAAATGCACTGAATTGATATCCTAAGATACAGATCAGAGTTGACCACCTGGGAGATCTTCATAGTTAATTAGCAGGACTGCATGACAGGCCAAAAGATGGGAAGAACAATTCGTTAAGGCTGAGACGTTTGTGATCAAAGTTCAATAAAAACAAAAATGTTTCTCTATATCTCTCTGGAGCAGTAACAGTTTGGCTAAGGGTGGGTCAATGAATGGATCAATGACCCAGTACTGAGTGGCCGAGTAAGGATTTTGATCAAGGGACATCATGGCCAGACCAAAGATTGAAATTACTACACATTCTGTCTAAAAGCAATGCACTTATTTATTTGGAAATATCCCATTCCTCCTTTGGACTAAGGCAGTTCCCAAGGCAACTCACAATGCAGACTGAATGTATACCCTGTGAAATACAACCATAGAAATGTCATAAAAGAATGGAGGAAAAACAAAGGGAAGAATCCTTGTACGAAACATGCAGCATTAACAACTGAGTAGGACTCCACCCCATCTCCAGTTTGTAGCTGAATGAGTCAGAATACAGTATTCCCTACTGAATGGGAGGAAAGGTTTTGGTGAAGCTCATTGTCGGATCCCACAAGTCACCTGTTAACTTCAAATATGGGATTCTGCATCCTGGGATTTCTTCATTGTCTATGTAGTGAGGAAATGCTTTAATGACAAAGAATATGTTTGTCTTTCACTATTTTTAACATCCTACCTCTTAGCCACAAAGGCTCCAGGAGTAGCTTATATGCAATCAGTAAGAAATGCTCCCTGCTGTTACATGGGTGATGTAAAAAGACACAACAAAAATGGGGTGGGAAGGAAGGAGAGGAGTCTTTCAGCAGGGCTTGCTCCACAGCTCCCTGTGGGAGTGACGGCAGGCGACCAAAACACCCCCAGATAAGTGGTCTTTCAAGAGAACTACTAGAATCTCTCTGCGCTGCAGCTTGGTAGGATGGTTGCTACTGGAGGCAGATAAAAGCACCAGCAGGAGATGTACACAAGGGAGTAGGAGTTTCCGCTTGATGTTGCAATTGCCTTGCTTTCTTCGCCAACATTCAGCTAAGTACTATGGCGTCATTTCAGCCTTTGGTGGCCAGGAACCTCTGGCTGCTCCCTGTGCTGACCCCACGTTTGACCTGCAGCCAAGTCATTGTTGCATGGTGGCAATCAACATCTGTGCAGTGGCGATAATAATCTTGGCCCAGCTCACAGCAGGGCTGAGAGGATTAATTATCTAATATCTGCAAAGTGCTTTCAAAATGGAAAATGCTCGGGGTTGTTATTAATGAGCAATTACCTAGCCTGAAGTTGGGTAGGGGAGGAGACAGAGTATGGAAAGAAAACCTGGCAGCCCAATTGTGTCTCTGATATTAGTACAAGTTCCCTTTTTTGTTGAGTTCTTTCTACGGCTTAACTGCCAACGAGAGGTGATTGTGGTTAGAGATGTGCAAATTTGGTTTTTTGTTGTTGTTTTTTGAACAAGAATTACTTGAGAAACACAGCCATTAGCCCTAATGTGAGGAATTCTGGGAGTTATAGTCCAAATATGCATATCTGCATAGGTTAGGTTGTATCAGATTATAAGCATCCCTTACTTCTGTCTGGGCGACTTCCTTTTTGTATGTTTTCATCCAGATTATGTTGTCGACTAGCCAGAGCTTGGAATGTTCTTTTTTGAAAAGAAGATTGAACATAAAAACATGCTGAAGCTATCCATCACAGATGGGTGGGGGGACAGTACTCGGATACCTGGAGGTCCCAGAACAAGGAGAAAGGATGCAGCTCTTTGCAACCTTTTTAATTTTCTGGTGAAGGTTTAGGGGCAGTTTGGACTCATCCTTGCTTTGGAGAAAATCTTGGGATGTAAATCACTTGGTAGTGTCTTCTCCTGGTTACTAACTGCAGAAGGGGTAAACTAATGTCTTTGCAAAATACGCTGTGCAACAATTCTGCCATGAGAATATTCTGTCAGTGATGGCTATTCTCATCGGCTGACACTTCCAGCTTTCAGTGATGAATCTCCATGCACCGTAATCTTATGCTGTCAATATGTCTTGAGTAATGCCCGTCAGTAATATAAGACTCCATAGGCTGTAGATCCAGGAAAGGTGCAAAACTGGATGTTGCTCTTCCACTTCAGCTGCGTAAGAAATTCTCTTATGAATGTTATCCTCGCATTTGGATAATGTGCTGTGTCCCACATAATAAAACTCATGGGACAGAGGAGAGTTTGCTCACAGGGGAGCCAGTTCTAAACAACATGATATAACTGCCACTTCTGAGGAGCATCCATTCCTGTCATATGCAGTTTGCTACAGCCTCCAGGGGAGGGAGTCATTGCTGTTGCTAAATCTCTTACTGGAACCTGAGCTTTAGATTGCTCTTTGTAAAATATTGCATGTACTTGTTCGATTTTGCACTGTCTTCTTCCATAAGTCAGTGCTCCAGGAGAGACTCACTGTGATGAAGGCTCACCGAAACGGTATAAAACGCCAACTGGCCATACACAAACCTTTAGTATCTTCATTTTTCAAAGGATGCTGAAGCAGACAGACCTAGTAAAGAACTCATGGTCTGAGATCTTGGAGAGATAACTGCTGTAGCAGCAAACTGTACCAGGGTAGGTGAATCAGTTGCCTGACATGTCACATGTGAGGGACCGTATGAAAGGTTAAGTGAGTTTGCAGTGGTTTGGAGCCTTCCCTCGCTTCTTAATACCTGATCTAATTAGGACTAGTCCTCAGTGGAACAAGGTGTAAAGTGATACATTTCATTATGAGTGGAGGGTGGAGATTTGCAACATGCAGCTTGGGTATTTCATGGGAATTGAGCAAGGGAGGCTTTAAGCCTCACTTTGGAAGGCAGGATACCTCAGGTGACCACTATCCTCAGCAACATTAGAATATATTGTACGGAATAACAAACAAGCAAAGACAACAAGGACAAAATTATGCAGACAGGCCCAGTTTAGCATACGAGAGTTCTGCTTTTCTAGAGAAGATTTTGATCATAAGGATTACAATCCTGTGGTGGTGGTGGTTTTCAACTTCCAAGCAAAACCATGGAAATCATGGGAGCTAATTAAAACTGATTCATAAGATGCCAGTTGTATCCTTAGTCATGGAACCAGCACACAGCCAGACATGCAACTGTGTGGTATCAATTAGCTTCAATTAGATGCTGCTGCTTCCACATTTTTTCCTTATCCACACATAACAACACAAATGGATTCTCTGACCAGTGTTTTAAACCACAGAAGCCTCTGTGCTGCAAGGTCAGAAGACCAGCTGTCATAAGATCGAATCCATGCGACGGAGTGAGCTCCCGTCGCTTGTCCCAGCTCCTGCCAACCTAGCAGTTCGAAAGCATGTAAAAATGTGAGTAGATAAATAGGTACCACCATGGTGGGAAGGTAACGGCGTTCCGTGTCCAGTCACGCTGGCCACGTGACCACGGAAACTGTCTTTGGACAAAACACTGGATCTATGGCTTGGAAACAGGGATGAGCACCACCCCCTAGAGTCGGACACGACTAGACTAAATGTTAAGGGGAACCTTTACCTTTACCTTTCCTATGTATACTGCAGGATATAAATCAGCCTCCTTTCACCCGGAACAAAGAGCATGGATACACTCGTAGTCTAGATTGCTGGGCCTACAACCCTGAACATTCTGTTGTCCTATTCTGTTTCTCTCATGTCCCCTCTTGGGCCTTGCCTGCCTCTTTAGTTAAATAAGAACTGCCATTGCAGCACATACTTGCTAGGACAAGAGATTATTAGAGAGATGGAAGACATTTCCTGAAAGGATGAGAAATATATCCTTCACATCTCCTGCAGTCTTCATGATGGAGTGTGGACTCCCTGCTCACCAGGGATGTTGGCAAGTCTTTCTGTCCAAGTCCCAGGTCTGAGTCTGAGTCTTTTGTACCAAATCTGAGTCCGAGTCTTTGACACTCAAGCCACAAGTCTGAGTACCTATTAAAATGAGCTTCCCCCCCCCCGCCCTAGAAAAAAGGGAGGGATGGAGGGTGGGTTATAAGCCACAAGTCAAGTCCGAGTTGAGTCACTGGTGTGACTCAAGTCCGACTTGACATCAAGTCCCCTGATTTAAGTCCTTATCTCTGCTACTCACACCATTGCTTTTAAATGGCCACCCTTAATGCAATAACTAAAGATAATCTCATACTTCCCAAAGGACATCCTTAATGCTTGACAGGGACTGGACTTTATGATCCAGGATTGATCCATAGGACCCCTTCCAGCTTTGTAGTTCTAAGCTGCTGCTGGTGATGACGACGACGATATAGTTCAGTTTGTTGTGCAAACCTTTCCAGAATTGCGAGATGAGGGTGCTTACCTTGGCAGTAGTAGCAAGCATGGATGAGAACTAGGTTCTGTTACCCCCATGCTTCTGCTCTAGAATACACCATCCCTAATGGATTGGGCAATGCTTTTTGGAAATTGATATAGGTCAAATCAGAGGTTTCCCCTCAACTATTCTGCATTTATTTTGCATGAGACCCAGTAATGTCTGGGTTCATCCACTGTTCTGTGGAAGACAGCTGGAAGGCAAATGATAAGCCAGACTAGGTGATGGTTGGTACAGTGGTGCCTCGCTTAACGAGCGCACCGCATAACGATGAAATCGCATAGCGATCCGTTTTTTCGGATCGCTAATGCGATCGCTTAACGTTTTTCCTATAGGGCACAATTCGCTTTGTGAAGACCGGTAAGCGTTTCGCTTACCGATCTTCGCAAAACGAAGTCCGACGATCAGCTGGTCGGTGGCCAAAATGGCCGCCGGAAGCTCGGAAATGGCCCAAAATGGCCGCGCACAGCGTTTTCGCGCCCTCGTTAAGCGAGGCGAGGGCGCGAAAATGGCTGCCGGCCATTACGAAGCTTCGTTGAACGGTGAGTATTTGGCCCATTTGGAATGCATTAAACGATGTTTAATGCGTTCCAATTGGTTTTTTTGATCCGTTCAACGATGCTTCAGCATAGCGAAGGTTAATCCGGAACGGATTAACCTCGCTATGCGAGGCACCACTGTATTCTTCTACTAAGATTCCCATTAACCACTTTTACGATTCAGATTTTCGCTCTCACTGCCGCTCTCTCTTCCATCTGGTTGGTGCTAACCATCAGTGTGACGCTACCATTGTGTCCTGATTTCGACCTGAAATTTATATCTGGAGGCCCTCTCCTTTGCCGAACAATTGTTAATTGCCCCTTAACTTTACAGCATCTAGATACTTACACCGAAACCCTGTGACTATAATTCTTTGCTTGCTTTTTAATTAAAAAGAAAAAGAAAAACACCTCTGGATATGAGAAATTTGAATCAATGAGACCCCCAAATTCCTGCTGTGTGCCAGCTCTTCATGACCGTCTGGTATTGGATCTGTGCTGCCAACTTAGCCTCCTTTGGGAGTTACGTGTTTGAAAACAGTACAGCAGCCTCATCTGCTGTTCAGTGTTTTTCTCCATCATTTGCTTTATTAAATATTGATTTTCTGTTGCATTATTAAACTTTAAGTTTTGAGCATAAATTCTGATCTTTTATTGTAATCTGGGCCTTTTTTCTCCTTTCTCTCTTGTCCTTTTTGGTCTTTAAATCTGCACTCCCTCTTGACTTCAGGCGAGAATGGGGAAGGAAGGATTCTGTTGTACAAAGTTCAGTAGCAGAATGGCCACTTCTATTTCTCCCTGGCTACATCATCTCCATCCATTACGGGAGGATGCATTACTCATAATGACAGCAGGGAGTCTGTTGAGGAGATATAATTCCCCATCCAACTTCAGGCTACACTACACATTACACTGAAGATTTAATAGGACCCCTCCATCTTTTTTGTAACAGCCTTGAAGAGGACATTTGTAGCAAAAAAAGGGGGGGGGTCTACTGATAACACATTTCCTCAAAAACTCATGTGCTGTATCTAGTGCTTGGTTTTGCTTCCACTATTTCAATACACCTACATTTATCTCACAAATAATTTCACCATTTGTGGGCCTCTCTTTGAAGACTTCTTAGGAATTATAATTAGTCCAAACTACAACTACTGCTAGGTTTTGACCAAAAGGGTCAAATTGAAGCATATATCACCAATTTCCAAACCACTGGCTGCCAGTCTATTTCCAAGGGCAATTTAAATTCTTATATTTAGCTGCTAAAGTTGGACTTGGCTTTGGACCTTAGTATCTTAAGGAACTCTGGTTCATGCATCCAGCTGTCCACTTATTCAGTCCTCCTTCTGAGGTTGTCCTTCTGTTGTTCATGCTCGAGGATATGACTCAGATATGTCCTTCTTAGCAGTGGCACCACTTTTGTAAAATGGTGTTCTGGTCAAGTTTCCCATGACACAGAACTTTGTATCCCTGTTGCACCAGGCACAATAATTCTTAACTAATTAAGGCTCAGTATAATATTGAATGACTGATTTTCTCATCTTGTGTTTTTGCTTGATTCTCTGCTTCAAATGGATTTACTCAATTTTTTATGCCTGCATATTGATTAGCGTATAATAGAGGCCATTCAAAAATAATAATTCAGTGTGGGTGAGTTGGAAGTTCCCAAGCTTTCTGGAAGATAGAAGACAAATAAGGAAGTATGGATACATAAACCCAACGTGGAGTGGAAAACAATAGGAGGAAAAAGCATTAGAAGAAAACAGGCTAAAGCAAGAAGGAATAAGCACTGTTTTTGACCCTTTCAAATTGGGAAAGTTCATTGGCAGGATTGTCTTTAAGAGGCAGAATGATAGATGGCCACCGTCCCAGTTTCACGTGCAGAAGCTGTGTTGAATCTTACTTTAACGCAGATGATAGTATGAAGTCAGAAGACTAGTTTATAGGATTCATGGCATGTTAAAAGCTTCAAGGCCCCCTTGTACTAATAGTCAACTAGCCATTTTCCTTAAAGATGCTCCTGAAATTATTAATACCTGAGCATCAATTAAGCTTTTGATGGGGAAAATATGTCCTGTGACTGAGGATGTCACACTTCAGGTAATGAGTGATCCCCAGTTTTTGGGATCTGTGTCTTTGCTTTTCTACTGGAAGCAGACTTTCGGGTCACACTAAAGGTTTCTTTGGGTATTGTTATGAAGGCTGGTTGTGGAGCTAGAGGTTGGGAGTTGGATTTTTCCTTCAGGGAGGAAGAGCCCACCTGAGTCGCCTTGGGCAAGCTTGAAAAAATTGCTTTCTTTGACTGCAGCTCCCACAATTCTCCTAACCAGCCTAGCCATTGGTCAGAGTCCTCCGATGTCAGAATGAGGCCACAATCTGGTCTCTATCTCTGCAAACTGAGAGGAGGTTAACAGTCAGGCTGAGCCTTCAACTGGTCAGGATGGATCTTCCTGTAAGGTCAAGATGAGGGTTGAAGGTGGGTTATTATATGACTTGTTTACACCTATGGTGTCATAGTTGATAGAGTGTTGGGCAGGAACTCAGGAGGCTTTCAGCGAGGAGTGGCAGGAGCTTAAAAGTATCTTTATTCTGAAAAGCTTCAAGGCCCCCTTATACTAATAGTCAACTACCCATTTTCTTTAAAGATGCTCCTGTAATTCTTAATTCCTTATTTTCAATTAAACTATTGATAGGGAGCTGTGTAGGTGGGACTCGTCAGCCTGGGAAGGCAGCCCATCTAGGAGAAGGAAAACTCCGATTTCAAACCTCCACTGCCTTGTGGCTATATCCACTGATGGAAAAGGCTTCAAGAGTTAACCTCGAGGCAAAATCTGGAGCCGGAGTCCAGGAGGCAGTTTGTGTCGTTCTGGCAACTCCTGTGACGTCACTAGAACCAGTTGTATTGGCTGTTGCCTTTCCATTGGACTATTTCCATAATGTGGAGAGGGGGTTGCTGCTTGGGTAACACCCTATCCTCCATATTTATTTATTTATTTATTTATTTATTTATTTATTTATTTATTTATTTATTATTTTTACCCCTCCCCTCTAGACAACGTTTTACCCAGGCTTCGTGCTCTGGAGAGGAGACTCCAGCTTCACATATAGTGTCAAAGTCCTCCATACAGGGCACGTTACTATAGTCTCTTGAGACTGAAGGATGCCTATGATGAGGGGTTCAGATGGAAAAGTTAAGGAGCTCTCATGCCTCCCCACCCCCCAGAATATACTGCCTGAGACATGGGAATAACATGCAGCATAGCGCTGTGTTTGGCTTCTGATATTCACTTTCAAGGACATGATGGAAATGTCCCACCAGAGCTGCTGTACCTACCATGTGTCCAGGAATGCAGAAGAAGTAGTATTTGATGTTATCTCTTTTATTCTACTCTCAGGGTACTACAGGTTTGACAGACACTATAAAGCAACCATTCTCCCTCTCCTCCCTCCCTCCAATAAGCCAAGACTCAGTAGCTGCCAGAAAAAGAGAAGTGAGGGCTGAAAGAAGCCACTGACAGGCTGGATCTCTGCCCGCATTTGGCTGGAAAAGAAGGGAGTTTGAACACATGGACACTGGCAAGCAGACGATAGTCAAGGTGGTTTGAGCTGACCTCTCCCGACTGGGCTGTGATCACTCTTCCTTTCCTATCTGAAAGCTGCATATGGGCTCCCTGCTCCAAGGATTGGCACTGCCAGGAACCCAGGTGCCTGAACATGCTTCCAGAGCTGAGCTGAAAACATGGCCAGTGATTAATGCCATTAAAAGAAAAAAGAAAGAAGGAAAAAGAGAGAGTCAGAGAGATGGAGAGAAAGGCAATATGGAGATGCTGATGGAGTGGGGCGGGGGTGTTGAGAAACTTGCAGGCTTCCATTGGATGTCTGAGAAAATGTCAGGCTTTGAGCTGCCTGGACCTTTTTCACTTTTCCCGGTCTGTCCTCTGGGCCAGATGCTGGCAGCCAATGTATCTCATCCTTTGTCCCCTTTGATGCACTCCCAACGAATTCGGTAGGGTTTACTTCCATGCTTGTGTGAATAGGATCACATCCTGAATAAGAAAGAGCTCAATGTTATGGTTCCAAAGTTATGATGCTTCTGACTAAAGGCTAATGAAAAGGTAAGTTAAGTATGTCACACCAGATATCCCATAAGGGAGGGACAATGTAAACCTTTTGTGTACTTCATTTCTTACCTTCGTGCACCCTAGTTCTTCATGGCATGATTTTTTTTTTAATTCCCCTGGCTGGATTTTCCTACTAGAAATAAAGGAGAGTAAATAAAACCAAGGGAAAACCAAGAAGCTAACCCAAAGGGGGAGGGATGAGTAAACCCTCAAAGATAGCCATGATCATTCAACCTCATCTTCATAATGATGACCCTTGGGAAAATTCTGTTGTTCTATTTGGAAAAAAAAAGTTGAACTTTTGTACAGAGTGCTGTACATGCACACTTTGCTGTGGTTTTTATTTCCCAAAGTTCATTTGTGCCTTCCCACATGCTGTCAGTGCTTTTACCAACCTGTTTTATTACATGATGTTTCCCTATTGGATTCATGCATGCCTGCTGAATCTTGGTACAATAGTATTTGCAACCACATCAAGACTGAATTCTCCCTCTCCCTCCCTCTCTTTCATGCACACACACACACACACACACACACACACACACACACACACACAGAGAGAGAGAGAGAGAGAGAGAGAGAGAATGAGTACTATTTTTGCAGTGCACATTGATACACACACAGTTAACAATGAGAATGAAAGAACTGAAGCCAAGTAAGGTTTGCTTCAATTCTGGAAAAAGAAAATACATTTTAAATTCACTTACAGTATTTTATTTTATTTCACAGTTGCACCGACAGAACAATAAAGCAAAACAGAACAAGGGGAAACCTAATCATTCCTAAATAGCTTGATGTGCTGATATTCAAGACCCTGAAAAATTATGCTAAGGGCTGGATGTCCTTCTGTGGGCTGTGAGAGTCTCATTTTCCTAAATCATGCATGCTTTTGAAAAAATGGTGGTGACTTGATGCAGTAAATTACAGGATGCTGTCCAAGGGACAATGAGAGTTTTGCCTACCAGTTTGAGAGATGAACAGTACAAATATCTCTGGGCTTGGAATGCTTCACACTGATCTGACCATGGTCAGCGTTCTTTCAACAGCACCAACTCCATTGTCTAACGGTATTCAAGAGATCCGGCCCTTAGATCTTGCTCCTTTTTCCCCCCCTTACTCTCGGCTACCAGGTGCATTTGTTTAGTTTAGTTTATTCTTAGGGTATTTTTCTTCAGCCTTTGACAGAACCTGTCTGAAATATTATATTTTTGCTCCTTCAGTGGTGGGGCTTTGTAATTGATGGCTTTGCCAGAGTCTCGGAGACTAGCATTAAAACCTCCCTTGTTGTGGTTTCAGCGCAGAGTTCATTACTTTTTGAAAAGCTTCATGCCTGTTTGTGCACAAATTATGGCCGTTCGGGAGAAGGGAGCCTATTGTCAGATGCAAAGAAAAAGGAAGGGTAAGAGCTTAAGCCAAACTTCTCCAGGGTCCTCAGTAACTCAACTTTGTTCTCTTGAAATGAAATGTTGCACTGCAAAAGAGTCTTTCTGTAGACCACCAGGATCAAGAGTCAGAGCTTTTCATTTGAGTACAGACACAGAGGGACAACTGTGCTGCTAACTGCCATCCACCCAATAAAATCTCTCTCTCTCTCTCTCTCTCTCTCTCTCTCTCTCTCTCTCTCTCTCTCTCTCTCTCTCTCTCTCTCTCTCTGTGTGTGTGTGTGTGTGTTTCCTAGGGATAGTCTCTAGGAGAAAATGTTAATTATATCCATCATCCATTTAATTCTTTCATTTAATTTATTTGTATCCCACACTATTTCTAATAAGAAAGCTTATAGAATTTTTTAAAGGGCAACTAAAATGTAGAGAATAACACTATTAAAAAGCAATCAAACATTTGTTGTTGTTTTTGTTTAGTCATTAAGTTGTGTCTGACTCTTCGTGACCCCATGGACCAGAGCACGCCAGGCCCTCTTGTCTTCCATTGCCTCTCGTCCTCTGTCGTCCCTTTCTCCTCTTTCCCAACACCAGGGTCTTTTCCGGGGAGTCTTCTCTTCTCATTAGATGGCCAAAGTATTGGAGCCTAAGCTTCAGGATGTGTCCTTCCAGTGAGCACTCAGGATTGATTTCTTTCAAAATGGATAGGTTTGTTCTCATTTCAGTACAGGCGACTCTCAAGAGTCTCCTCCAACACCACAATTCAAAAGCATCAATTCTTCAGCGGTCAGCCTTCTTTATGGTCCAGCTCTCACTTCCGTATATCGTAATGGAAAAACCATAGCTTTCACTATGCGGACCTTTGTCGGCAAGGTGATGTCTCTGCTTTTAAAGATGCTGTCTAGGTTTGTCATTGCTTTCCTCCCCAGAAGCAGGTGTCTTTTAATTTCGTGGCTGCTGTAACCATTTGCAGTGATCAATCAAACATATTGCCATAGTAAAAAAAGAAAAAGAAGGGGGAAAAAAGGAAAACACATTTTAAAAAAAGCTTTAAAAGTTCCACCTCCACCATTAAAGCTTCTCTCTTGGAAAGGTGGTCTCTTGCTGAATGTGTGCCTGAGCAGAAAGGTTTGTGCCTGTTGGTAGAAGGATAATAGGATGGGAAGAATCCTAGATTCCCTTGCAAGGGTGTTCCACAGCCTGGGAACGTTCACCAAAAGCACCCTGTCTTGGGTTCTGACCAGGTAGACCTGTGAAGGTGATAGGGAAAAAAAAAAGATGCACCCTGAAGATCTTAAAATGTGGGCAAACGAATAGAGGGATAAATGGCCCTTTGGATTGCCTGCATCCAAAGTGTACAGGGGCTCTTTAAGGTCATGACCGGCACTTTGATTTATGTCTGAAAGTGAATTGGCAGTTTGTAAAGCAGTTGCAGAAAAATGCTGTATCTTTAAAATGGCCAAAAATGAGTGGCATTTCCATTGACGGGCTTAAATCCCGTTGCTTAGTGTATGAAAATTCATTAATGTTCAGTCTGTTCTTAATTCACAAATAAAGAGTCCCTGCCACCATTTTTGGGCATGGACACATCCAGCAAGCAGGATATCGCATGTCCCTAACACTGTGGAGGAGTTACAAATTATCTTACACTTAAGTAACAGAATTTCAACTATTCAATATTTTTAAAAAGTGAAAAAAAATTAAATATAGGAATTTTTCCATAGCTCATAGAATGGTTCAAATTTGTTCTAGCAATGTCAGGATTTGATCGTCTAATACAGAGAGCAAGCATTTGGTGTGGAGTTGTTTGATGCAGAACAAGGATAATCTTTAAGCTTAAACATAAGGTGTGACTCAAAGCATGTTGAGGGACAGATATTCTGTATTATCAGAGGAAAACATTATCATTTTGGTATGTGCAGGAGAGCATCGTTCTTTCATTGAAACTGGGCTGCTAGTTTGACTGGAGCACAGTCTCTCAACATTGTGGAAGAACTGTGGTGCAGGATGATGTCCTTTCTTGAGAATTGCCCTCTGTGTTTAAGGCATATAAATCTGACATTTCCATTTCGCATCCAATGAGATATGAGAAAACTGAGATCAGCTGAAAATCTCTTCAAATGACAGGTCACTAGTGGATTTGATTGGGATGAAAATGCAATTATACCACCGGAAAGGGTGATTGTTGAGTATATTTGTTTATCATTGCTTTTCGAAGCCAATATTCTTGAATGCTTTCCTTTTCTTGTTGCTGTTTTCTACCTGCCTCTTTACTTCCTGCCTGTTATATGTGGGGCTTTGCAGACTTAAAACACAGCAACAACTAAGTGATTATGAGGATTTGAGGTGATGTGACACTTCCCCTGCCAACGAGTAATTGATGTATTAAAGACGTTACAATGCACGCACTGCTTGACATAAGATCTTCTTTCTTTCAACTTGCTCACTATGCAATCTCCAGGGGGAGCCTCTTTATTTTCAGCACCAAGCACAGAGCTGCCTCCTCTCCTGACCTCCCTTCCTCATCAGCCAGCCTTCAATCCAATTTCATTTTCAATATAGCAAGTAAATATCTCAGCAAGATGACTGTAGTCTGGTGACCACAGTATGATCCAATTTAATAACATTTAAAAATTCAAAGTGATCGTTAGCTCGATGGAAATGTATAATTTCACACCCGAGCCTGCCTTGAGGAGGAAAGAGAAATGGAAAAGGGGGTGGGTGGGTGGAGAGAAAGGGTGGATAAGAGGAACAGAGACAAATGAATGAGATTAAAAAATAATGGGAAATGACTGTATTCAACATATAGGGATCAAGTTTTTTTAAAAAAGCAATAATGATTTATAAACCCCACATTTGCTTTGCTTGTTTCTTTAAGAGGGGAAAAGAAAAGTAAACTCCGTGTAAACAATCTTTGTAATGATTAGAAGGATCAATAGTAATAAAAGAGCCCAAAATAGTAATAAACATATATCCTCAACAACCAGGAGCAAAGAAAGCACGGATACCACAACCAATATAACTTGGCTTGTTGACAAATGAAGGTGGGGAGCACTTGGAAGACCAGAGATATTATTTTATCCACAGTCTGCCTTTCTTTGATTTTCAATTATTGTTTTATTGAGGGAGGTTTACAACAGAATTGGGCAAAACATCAGATAACAACGATGAATCAGCTCCGACATGTTGCATCTCATAACTGCCCAAGTGGCAGGAAAGATTTCCCGGTAATTATTGAGCCTCCTTTTTTCCCGTCTCTTGGCTCCTGACCAACATTCCCTCTAAGCCACATGGCTATGCGGGTGCATAGCAGGCGCACACAGTCATGCCATTTGTTTCCAGTTGCGACCGGAATCATGCATGCATGGGGCGGAGCCCGCACCCGGTGCTCCAGAACAATAGAGGGAACATTGCTCCCTGCTGTAAGAAGAATGGGAAGCACAGCTTCGTCTTCCACAGAGGCACCGGGGGTCCTTGTAATTCCCTAGGCCACATGCTAATATACTCCACACCGCAACATTTCAGAGACTTTAAACTGTGACATTTTACTGCTCTCAGACAAGTATGGACATCTGTAGGCAAATATTGTCGCTGATAAGGCTTAATGAACATACGCTGAGATCTCATTTTCCTGACAACCATCTCCAGAAAACATCCTGTCACTTCTAATTTCACACTGGAAATTGAACAAATAACATCACATTAGGATATGCCTGACACCAAATCCATGCACAAACAATGAATAATAAGCATTGGCTAAAACAAAGCGAAAGATGCACAACTTTTTTTTTTTTTTTTTTTTTGCACTCTGACCTGTGTAGAGAGGCCTATGCTGGAACTTGCAAAAGGTGCTCAAAAGAACTCAGTGGTAGAGCGCATTGCATGTGAAAAGTCCCAGATTCGGTTCTTGGAATCTCAAGCTGTGTCTAATAACCGAATGACACAGTCAGTGTCAACAATATGGAACTATATGGACCAACAGTCTGCTTGAACAAAAGGAAGCTATATACATATATAATAATAGCCATCAGCTGTCAAGTCCATTCTGACATATGGTGACCATTTGTAGGGTTTCCTAAGTAGAGAGTACATAGAAGTGGTTTCCTATTACCTTATTCTGGGGCACCCTGGGGCTGGGCAGCTTGCCCAAGGCCACACAGACTGGCTCTTTTCCCAGGAAGTACAAGGGGGAATAAAAATCCCAACCTCTGGCTCTGTAGCCAGATACCTAAACCACTGAGCTATCCAGCCAACTATGTAATACATTTTTGTTGTTGTTTAGTCGTTTAGTCATGTCCGACTCTTCATCACCCCATGGACCAGAGCACGCCAGGCCCTCCTGTCTTCCACTGCCTCCCGGAGTTTGTTCAAATTCATGTTGGTAGCTTCGGTGACACTGTCCAACCATCTCGCCCTTTGTCGTCCCCTTCTCCTCTTGCCTCCACACTTTCCCAACATCAGGGTCTTTTCCAGGGAGTCTTCTCTTCTCATGAGATGGCCAAAGTACTGGAGCCTCAGCTTCAGAATCTGTCCTTCCAGTGAGCACTCAGGGTTGATTTCCTCTAGAATGGATAGGTTTGTTCTCCTTGCAGTCCAGGGGACTCTCAAGAGCTCAAAAAAAAAAAAAAAGAAAAGAAAAAAGAAAAGAAAAAAAAAGAAAAGAAAGAAAGAAAGAAAGAAAGAAAGAAAGAAAGAAAGAAAGAAAGAAAGAAAAAGAAAAAAGTGCTCAAAAGAACTCAGTGGTAGAGTACATTGCATGTGAAAAGTCCCAGATTCGGTTCTTGGAATCTCAAGCTGTATAATTATATATCTCCTTATAATTAAAGGAGACCTTTGCAATACATAGGTCTCCTTTAATTATATTCATGATAGCGCTCATTTCTGTTCTGTCTTTTTGCTCCCACATAAATCCAGTGGACACCAGTGCAGTTACCCATATCCAGTGCTCTCATAAAGGATACGGCTTCATATTTGACAAGCAATGGTGGAAAGAGGGTAATAACCTTAGATAAATTCATGTATGCCCTGTCAATCAAAGGACTCTTTACCTTGTCCAGACTCTTGTTTTCATCTACTATCGGTAATGAGCCATTCAGCGACTACTCTGCAGTGTTGCTTTCCTGCAGAATGGGGGAGAAAGTGAGCATGAAAAAAGATGTTAACCATGGAGGGGAGGAGAGGAGGACATCCTTCATTAAGAAGCATCTAAAGGAAGAATCTTCCGACTTGTCCAAAATGACCTCCATGCACCCTGGCTAGAGTGTAAATAAGACATCAACAGATACACAAGCGGTTGAGAAGCATCTGATATCATGTGTCTTCAGGCCCTTCTGATAACAGAGATGAATCAGGAAGAGAGCTGCCTGCAGAAACACCTAAAGCTGGCAGAAACTAGCACTAAAGCCATTGGCCTCTGAGGCCCGTGGTGGTTGGGGGGGGGCAACACATGTGGTTTTCTTCTTCTCTGATCTTCATCCTCCTTGTCATAGCAATGTGTTTATCTGCTCCTACAGCTGCAGTATGAAGAAAGTATAGCCTCACCAGGGGCCCTGGACTTAAAACGATGCATTCTTTTTATGAGATTTGCTTTGCGATCCTCTTCCTGCGTTCTTTGTAAAATGAAGCAGATCAATATCCCTTATCTAGACCTTTGCAACCGAAATGTATGGTTATTACAGGGATGATGATCATTGATGATGATTTAAGCAAAAAGCAAGGATAAATTTTGTTTTGATGTACTGCACTAGCTTCTGAAGTGTTCTCTGAAACACTCAGTGACTGGAGCTAATGGGTTCCATCAAAATGCTTCACCTTTGATTTGATTTTATGAATTTTATTTGTAGTTGGTTTTTTCCCCCCTTCACTGGCCTTGACGTTTGGAGATCTGTTCACTGCATGGCCAACATTATTAAGTGATTTAACCTGATTATAGTACCCATTCATAAACTTTGAAATACAATCCTCCTTACTTTATATTTCCCAAACCAATACATGAATTAAAGCCCAGTTATATTCTTTGCATTTTTACTTTAGATATAAATTTCTGTGATCCAAATAGTGCTTAGGGGAAAATGTACATAGTAGTGCAAATGACGTACCAGCAGCTTAGAAATAAAATGAATGCAATAATATTTATATTAAATGAAACTTTTAAAAAAAAAAAAAAAAAGTAAAGTTTGCTGTTTATATTCCACCCCATAGCACTTAAAGCATTCTCTGAGTGGTTTACAATTTAACTTTGCTGGCTACACATTGCATACACACATGCACATCTGATAAACTGGGCACTCAGTTTACCAACCTCAGAAGAATGGAAGGCTGAGTGAACATTGACTAGGCTAACAGAGATTGAACTCTGGTCGCGAGGAGGGTTTTGGCTGCAAGACTGCACCACGAGGCTCCTTGCATAAATTTTAAAACAGATTTTTAAAGAAATCTCACAAACTACTGCGGAACCAGATTTTCAGTTTGGATAATGAGAGACCAGGAAAAACTGAAAATGGCAGGTTCTTTCATTTTATTTATTTATTTATTTATTTATTTATTTATTTATTTATTTATTTATTTATTTATTTATTTATTTATTTAACTTATATGCCGCCCACACTACCCGAAGGTCTCTGGGCGGCTTACAGCATTTAAAATACAATAAAAAGACAAAATTAAAAGGCAAAATAATTAAAATGCAATTAAAATATATATTCTAAAAATTGCCATCAGACCCACATTTGATGTTATTTCAGTTAAAAGCCATTTGGAACAGGAAAATTTTGACCTGGCGCCGAAATGTCATCAGCGTCGGCGCCAGACAAATCTCAGTCGGGAGGGCATTCCATAGTCTAGGGGCAGCTGCCGAAAAGGCCCTTTCTCTACAAGCCCTCCCTCTTATCTCCTTAAGGGATGGCTCTTTCAAAAGGGCCCCCTGGCTAGATCTTAATTGCCGGGTAGGTTCATATGGAAGGAGGCGGTCCTTCATCCTAAACAATGCAGGAAAGGTATTAAATAGCTGAAATTGTTCCAACCTAATGAGGAAGTTGGGATGTGGTGGCGCTGTGGGTTAAACCGCAGAAGACTCTGTGCCGCAGGGTCAGAAGACCGGCAGTCGTAAGATTGAATCCATGCAACGGAGTGAGCTCCCGTCGCTTGCCCCAGCTCCTCGCCAACCTAGCAGTTTGAAAGCATATAAAATTTTAGTAGATAAATAGATACCACCTCGGTGGGAAGGTAACAGCGTTCTGTGTCTAGTCGCGCTGGCCACGTGACCACAGAAAATGTCTATGGACAAAATGCTGGCTCTACAGCTCGGACAGTACATGATGATGATGATGATGATGATCATCATCATCATCATCATTATCATCATTATCATCATCATCATTATCATCATCATCATTATTATCATTATTATCATTATTATCATTATCATTATTATTAAATATATCACATATCTTTTGTGGCTTAAACAATTAACAGGAAGATAGGCTCTAGAAAGAATTGTATGCTTTGGACCTACCCTCAGAGCTCCTGTCCTCAACAGCTCCTTCGAAAGCTGGTGTGATCCGGCTTTCGAAGGAGAAAACTTGTGCAGACCAATAAACGGAAGATTGTGTTCAAAACACACCTTTGTTCCTTCTGCCCACAATGTAATTGTTGTCTGTTTGCTGAAATGCTCGGGAATCATCCGGGCCCTTGTGGACTAATATGCCCCTCAGGCGAAAACAAGGCATCACAGAAGGGGAAGGTGGGAAGTAAACAGAAAGGGTGGGCGAGCAGATAGTTATTGTCAAATTCCCAGCTTGCCCTTTCCGATCTGAAGTTCACTTGTAATATCTGCGTTGACTTCAATTGCTATTACATTTTGTTCTCCAGAGTGTATGACGCCCCACTTCTTCCTCAGCCCTTAATTAGTTTCTGGATGATGACATCTCCGTTGAGAATCAGCCAGTCTTGTCCCTTCCAATCTCGGGGGGAGATAAAGGAATCTAATAAAGACATTCAGCATTTCTAGGTGATGGGTTTGACAAGCTTTGTATTAACAAGAAGTCATGTTCAAACTTTCTCTTTTTCTTTCTCACCCCTTTCAACTCATTCCTGCACAGTGACATTTCACAAGGGGAATAACAGAGCCACTGTCAGCTCCAAGGACTCGTAGGATAAAACAGACACAGCCCTGAACTACCACACCCTTGTGTTACAGCAGCAGGGTTGGGTGGGTGAGTTGTTATCTCTGTGATTGCCGGCAGATCTGCCTGGTGCATGACTCTGAGCAGCTGTCAACACTACTTCAGTTCTGCAGTGAAGGGTGCAACAAAACTTGGAGGGGGGTGGAGAGATGAAGAGCCAAAACTTCTCACTTCATTTTCAGCACTTCACTTTCCCGAGTGTTGAAGGGTGGCTCCCATTTCCAGCAATCTCAAGGATTTGGTGCAAAAACGTTCATGTTGTCTTGAAGTGATTCCTCCGACCGCTGCTTTTCATCTTATTGATTCTTACTGCCAGTTGACTTTCTCTGCATAATTCTACTGCCTGTAATCATACATATAATTTTGTTGCTGTCCTAGCTTATACTTTGACATGATATGATGAGTACCCACAATTAATATTACATGCGTCAGCACAGCAGATCAAATTAATAGAATGATTATTTCAAAGGAATTTGAGTAGTCATTCCCATTTCTGGACAACTTTGTTCTTGTGATGGGAGTTCTAATGGAGCAGCTGTTTCACCAATGATGCTGTCCAGACTAACAGTTTACATAAAACCTAGGGTCTATGCCCTGCCTGGTTGTTGTTGTTTAGTCATTTAGTCGTGTCTGACTCTTTGTGACCCCATGGACCAGAGCACGCCAGGCCCTCCTATCTTCCACTGCCTCCCAGAGTTGGGTCAAATTCATGTTGGTAGCTTCAATGACACTGTCCAACCATTTAATCCTCTGTCGTCCCCTTCTCCTCTTGCCCTCACACTTTCCCAACATCAGGGTCTAATGCTGCCCTAATACAGGAGGTACTTAAGTGAACTTCTTCTCCTACATAGACCAACATAGGGCTAGCTTGTCACGTGATCTCTGTTTCTGCAGTCCGATGCTGTTTTCAAAGCTACCTGGGAACTCCATTGACTTGTGTGGGGAGACCTTCATTCCTATGACTAGCATGACTGGCTCTGAAGACTTTTTAGGTTCTTGGAAAGTGAAGAAGTCCAGGTTGGGGAGGCCCAGTTTTCTTTACTCATCTTCTGAGACCCAAGGCCCTCATTCTGAGTGCAAGGAAACATTTTTTGGAAACAGAGGAGAGAAAAAAGGAATAAGGAAAAGGAGAAAAAAAAGGATGACAATGATGATGGCGACAACGATGATGATACCATACTGAGTATCATGCAAGAGATGGTGCCTGTGGAGATTTCTTCATTGATGGAAATTTACCATTAAAAATTATATCTTTTTTTGTAATAGGAAAGTCAACTATTTTATGCCGAGAATTTTCCTGCAAATTCTAAAAACCCTGGTAGGAAAACAGTACTCTTTAGTCTCATTTTTGACAAATAGGAAAGTCAACTATTTTATGCAGAGAATTTTCACACAAATTCTAAAAACCCTGATAGGAAAACAGTACTCTTTTGTCTCATTTTTGACAAATAGGGGGGAAAAATCCAGCATTTTTCATATGTAATCTGTGCCAAGACAACCTTTTTGCCCACACACAAAACTTCCATCCTTTTTTTTTTGTGAGTGGAAATAAAAACGGCCAAAATGTGCAAGAAGAAGTGCAAGAATTTCTTACCTGGTAGTGAAAAATGGTTTTAGATTTTATTTTATTCCCACCTGTGAGAATAAAATAAGCAAAGATTTACATCACTGCAGAGGCTAAGAATGCCTTGATTGGCAGTCTCAACCTGCTAAGGCATTCTGTCTGATCCATAATGAATAAATAATGCTAGTATTCATCACATTCCCAGGATTGGATTCAGGCCTAGATGACTGTATTGTTTTCCTAGATCCATCAAAAACACCTGCCCGCTTACTCCTTCCAGTTGGGATTCTACTGATTACTGCAAACAGCTTGGTCGTAATGAATTCTCACTTCTCCTGAGAAGCTACGAATCTTAAAAATTGCAGATTATTGGCAATCAGATTATTCTTTCTGGAATATTTAAACTGAAAAGTCTGGTGGGGGAGCATCCACAACCATTTCTCCACAGCACTATCTGTTAAGCCTGCTTAATGATTAAATGTTTAAAAAATGGTTTCCCAGAGCTGCAGAAGGCTGACAATTGTGATATTACTATGTTATGTAAATACATATTCTCAAGCCAATAAGTACTGATTGCTTTAAAAATATGACAGCATCAATAAACCAACTGTTTAATTTTGTGTAGTTTAACAATAACACATTACTGGTGAAAAGAGAGAGATGATGCTAGGGGAAGGGTTATAGCTGAAGGGTTTGTCAGTGATGTGTGCTGTCAAGCCAAAAAGTGATTTATAATGACCCTAATAAGGGTTTCAAAGCAAGTGAGATATTTAAGTTGTGGTTTTAGCAGTCATATACACACGCCATGAGTTTCCATGGCTGAGGGAGGATTTGAATCTAAGTCTCTTGAGTCCTAATCTGTCATTCTATGGGCTACAACATATGGAAGGATTTAGGTCCACACTTTTAAAAAATGAGACACCCCTTCTTTTCCCCTCCTCTTCTGCAAGAAATAAATATATGGTGTTGTTGATGAGTATTTGCAAATTCATGAGGTTTTGGGCTTTCTTCTTCTTTTTGACAGATTGCTGTCTTGTTTTAAATATTCAGAAATATCAAATAGGTTGTTTGCAGCTTTTTGAATAATTAGCTGGTCTTCTTGTGCTTTTTTTGTTCTGTGTGTGCAATTTGAAAAACCCCCGACAACTCAAACATGTTCCTTGTCTTGCTCTCTCATTAGAAATTGAATTGTTAACAGGGGCTGGGGACTCCTTGACAGACTACATAAGTGTGTCAAGAGAGTATGTCCAGTGGGTTTATGATAAATATATGAACATTGTTCAGATCTCTACTTGGTTGAACATATGTTTTGCATACAGAAAGTGTTGGGTCCAATCCTTGGTATTTCTGAATGACTTTAGGTGGGAACCTTTCCTGGAAGCTTGAAGACCCCCTACCAGTTGGTGTAGATATATTGATAGCACGAGTGGCCCAGTGTTGTTAATCTTCCAGCTGATTTCTCTTAAACACTCTTTAAACTTTGTTGAATAAAAACAGAAATTATTTCTTAGCATTTGATGAGACTAATTTGATGAGCAGAAGCTCAAAATTAAAGCTGCTCTCTTTTTTGCAAGGTCTAGAGGAAGTACCTTTGATAACACTTCCTTGAAATCTTGCAACTTTCTATCACGGTACAGTGGTCCCTCACTAAACGACAACCCCACTAAGTGACGAATCCGCATTATGATGACTTTTTGTGATTGCTATAGCGATTCACAAAACAGTCATTCCAATGGGGGATTTTTGCTGGACGTCGATTAGGTCCGTGCTTCGCAAAATATTTGTTCGCAGGACGATTTTTTCGGCTTTGCAAAATGGCTGCCCTGTGTTTTCCGGACCCATGATTTGCAGGGCAGCCATTTTTACAGCTGATCGGCACTCACTGCCTAAAGTGGTCGCAATGACCAGATAGGTGGGGTATAAATAGAATAAATAAATAAAATAAATGAAATGGCTTCCCTATGGGCGATCTTTGCTGGGTGCCTAGCTTAATGAGCGCACCGTTTAACGATGAATCCACATAGCGAAGCATTTTTTGCGATCGCTAATGCGATCGCATTGCGATGTTTTAGATAGGGAAAACATTGCATTGCGATGATCGGTAAGTGTTTCGCTTACTGATCTTCACATTGTGATATTAGGGAAACAGCAGATCGGCAATTCCGGGTGCAGAAAATGGCCGCCCGCAGCGTTTTCGCACCCTGCCCTTGCTTATTGGGCAGCGAAAATGGCGGCCGGATGGAGGAATCCCCGCATAGCGGTTAGTTTTTCCCCAATAGGAACACATTAAACGGAGTTTAAACATCCGTTATTTAAGATGTGCAGATGACACCGTCTTACTGGCAGAAAGCAGCAATAACTTGAAAAGACTTGTAGGGAAAGTGAAAGAAGGAAGTGTCAAAGCAGGGCTGCAGTTGAACATTAAGAAGACAAAAAGATTATAGAAGAACTGAACACATTAATTCTCTGGAAAAGACTATACTGTAGGGAAAGGTGGAAGGCAGCAGGAAAAGAGGAAGAGCCAATATGAGATGTATTAACTTCCTAAAGAAAGCCACAGCCTTGCGTTTGCAAGAACTAAGCAGAGCAGTTGAGGCAGGACATATGGGGGATAGGTCATTCATGGAGTAACCGTGAATTGGGAATGACTTGACAGCATTCACAGGACAATCTTGATTTATGTCCATATGGACTCTTACTTACTTGTTTTTAAATTATCTATTGTACAACATCCAAGGCAGGTTCTAAATGTTGAAATTTCAAACAAACAGCAGTCCACAAGTACACATTTTGTTATAAGCATAAATATTTCAACAATAAGTACCGCATTAAGAACTTGAAACAATAAATAATTTTTCTCTGTTTCTTTAAAATATATTATCAACACAAATTCATTTTAAAACCTTGAACATTCCAGGATCGGCAGAATACTTAATGATGTTAATTGGAATACCTACCTAGATGTAAAGGAGAGGAGCATTGACTTCCACCTGAGGGCTTTGTTAAACCATAGCCTAAAGTGCTGGTTATATTCTGTAATGTTAGCAGCATTACTTTACTAATGCATGATTAAAAATCCCTCTCTCCTCCCTCCCCATGCTGCAATGAATTACTGTGATGCTTTATCATATAGCACGGTGTCGTTAAGATGCATGTAAATAATGTGATGTCCTCCAGCACAGAGAGGAAACCGTTTCCACAACAAGAGAGGCTATTTGTTTTTTTTTGGGGGGGGGGGAATCATTTAGACACATCTCGCAACATATGACACATCTCATTAAACCTCATTTTTGGGAGAACAGTTTCTATTAGTAATTTAGTAATTGCCTATTAAGTTGGTGACGTATGCCCCCCTTCATTTCCAGGCTTCACAAAGCCATTTCTGTGGATCTCCTAAAAATTCCAGATAAATTGCTGTGGTCTTGGGTCCCCTTTTCTGAGCTTGGTAAGGGGTGGCAGTGTTGCTGTTAGGATATTAGTTTCCTAATAGTTTAACCCACAGAGAGAGACTTCAGACTAGAGAAGGCTGAAAGTCTAGAACAGTTATTGACTTTTGTATAAGGCACACTTACTTAAGTGTCCTATTGAATTTGCATAATATTATTTAAGGGTCTGTAATTGTGCCGGGGCCGTGGTGTTAAACCGCAGAAGCCTCTGTGCTGCAAGGTCGGAAAACCAGCAGTCATAAGATCGAATACACATGATGGAGTTTGCTCCCATCGCTTGTCCCAGCTCCTCCCGACCTAGCAGTTCAGAAGCATGTAAATGAGATATAAATAGGTACCACCACAGTGGGAAGGCAACAGCGTTCCATGTCTAGTCGCACTGGCCACGTGACCACGGAAACTGTCTTTGGACAAATGCTGGCTCTATGGCTTGGAGACAGGAATGAGCACCGCCCCCTAGAGTCAGACACAACTGAACTAAATGTCAAGGGAAACCTTTACCTTTACTAATCGTGCCATTGTGTTCTAATTTCATATGACTTGTCATTGTTTTCCAAGGGGGGGCAGGGAGGAGAGAGTGTCTTGTGTAGCTACTACACACGTTATTCCTGTCCTATTAGTCATCATGTTTTCATATGATGCTCAAATGTGTATGGAAGCAGTGATAAATGTTGAGGCAGGGTTTTCCCTGAATGGTTTCTCCTTTTCAAGAGTTAGAACTGGTTGGGACGTGCAAACTGCCACGCTCCCAGTGGAAGAATTAACTTCAGTGGAAGGCTTTCTCAGCAGGAAGGAAATCTGTGAAAATTGGCCCTCTCTTGGAGAAGATGGTCCTTGTCCCAGGGGTATCTCATGTCGGCAAGCTGATTCCATAGCTACAAAAGCCTTAACTCTAGGCTTAATCATCTGATTCTGCTTGGAGTTCTGACTGCCAAATACTGCTTTCCCAATTATTGTTAACGACTATCTTGTTTTGAGATGTGATGGTCCTCATCAGATTTTGTTCTTATCTGCTAGCAAACTGACTTCACTGCATTTATGCGACACGAATCCTTGTCAGGAATTGATTTGCTAATCGACAGAATTTGACTTTAACCTTGACTGACCATATCCCTCACCATGCTTTAAGACGGGCACATTTCTGGAATCCGAACAGAGTTTTTCAACTGTGCTTTTTTGCTTTGAATGGGTGCTGGGGTTGCTACATATAGTCAGGTTTTAGCCCTGGAACTAAGATTTTAGAATCCTTTCTGCCAGTCTCAAGGTTTGGCTCTGGAATATTATGGAGTGGAATACTGCTGACATGGTAAAAATATTTTAAGTAAGTCACCCTCATGAATCTGGGAAATTTTGAATATATAAGCAGAAAGATCATTGCATTTTTTTTTACTTTGCATTGTCTAGAGCTGCTACTTCTGCTTGCTGTGGTGGAATTTACACTGGCCTAGATGAATTATCCCAATTCATATAGCAGTGGCTCCCAACCTTTGGTAACCCAGGTGTTCTTGGACTGCACCTCCCAGAACCCCTCGTGGTAAAGGTGTCTGGGAATTGCAGCCCAAGAACACGTGTCTTACTCAATGTTGGCAACCACTTCAATATAGCATTCATTGACCAGTGTAAATGTTGTGGACCAGGAATTGAGAAATAACTACTAAGTACAGTATAAACTGCCATTTTGGATAAAAAAATAGAAATTTGCAAAAACACAACATTCTCCAACTGCTTTGAAAATCTCCTCTTGTCCTACTTCTGGTTTAGAAAACAGTATCTTTTTTTTTCCTTAAATGCTATTATTTAGCCAAGGTCTTTGGTCTTTCAGTCTGAGATTCTCTTCTTACAGAGTCCGGGAAGCAGACTCTTAGTAACACTTGACTGGCCTTTATTTTCAATATTGTATCACCACATTTGTCACACACACAACATTTTGCTATTGTTGTGAAAGATACATGCCTCCTTGTGCACAACTCCCTGATAGATGCTTTGAATGTACCGAATTAGTTTGCTTTTGCTGATGGGTGGTCAACCAGGAGGAGACAACGGGCTCTGTGCACTTATCGATTTTTGCAAACCCAGCTCCTTTAAAGGATTTCTAGGAGATAATTGTTGTTGATTCCTAATTGTCAAGCTTTCCATCTTCACCATTTTGGCCCATGCATTAAAGGAAAAGTGTTATGCAAGCGCTGTTGGGTAAGCCGCTTAATATATATACAGAAAAAAAGGCTTTTGAAATAGTAGATGAGGTTTTAGTTTCTGCTCTTAGAACTTTCCATGCAAGGTACTTCGTTTCTGTTTCATGTTTTTATTCATTTGTTGTCTGGAGACAATGGAACTCTTGACCTTTACCAACAAGCAAAAGAAAAAAAAAAAAACCCAAAGAGATTTGGTCAAAAGCTGATGTCAAAACCTGTATGCGTGTGGCTGTTTCAAGGGAAGAACCACAGTGCCGCTGAGCAACATTTCAGCATCAGATGTAAAACATTACTATACTTCTCTTTCTCTTTAGGGACTTTGTATTTGTTGTTTTCCTTAATCTGACACTGGAGATGCCTTGGCCGATATATACATGTTCTGTGCTGCTTCTATGTGGAAAACATCCCGATGGTATTCTCCAGTGACAGTCTAGCGCTGTAGTGTCTGGGCAGCAGTTTAATAGACTACTGCTGTAGGATATTAGGCTGTTATTTTCATAAACATTGCTTTGTTTCCATCAGGATGGCATTCAGACTAAGCTTGCTGATTTATTGACTTGCCACCATCACTTCCTCATCACTAACACCCCTGTCCCAAGAAAGCACCCTTATTGTACAAGTGGAATTTTTTTTTATTGTACAAGTGGAATGAGCTTGACTCTGCCTGCTTTTCGCTAGATGGTGGTGGTAAATATGAATGCTGCTTGCACGAATTATATTCTGCTCTGTATAAAATGTCTTTATTCCTTGTTTTGCGAAGTGTCCCAAACTAATAATAGGTAATGTATATTTTATTGTTGGATCTGTCAGAAAAACAGTCCACTCACAAACCATGCCAGCAGTGTGCAAGGTGTTAATGCACATGAGAATAGTAGAGCATGCAAGTCACAGCAACCATTCAGATTTGTGTAAGAGTGCCGAGAAAGACAGATTCCAATCAAGTCCAGGTTCAAAAGCCAGAATCGATGTTAGGGTTATATTTTGAATAGGCCAACCCAACCCAACAATGGCAACAACAAATTAGGATTGTGTACGACGTTTCAAGACCCTTTCTTGAATTTGCAACCAAACTTTTTACTTGAACAAAAACCGCAATAGTAGACCCAAATGTCTCTTGATTCTTTTTTTCAGCCAACTTCAACACTAGCTACAGACCACCTGAAAGAGTCCTATGTGAAAGTCAGCCATTCTTCCCCTCCCCTGCACCACAGCTGGAAAAGGACAGGAACATAAAGCCTCTTGCTGATTTGTTTGTCCATTGCCTTTCCCCATCACTCCCTCCTTAATGATTTTTGGAGGATGTAGTGGCCCGAAATCTGCTTTCCCCCCCTCCAACTTCAGTTGATCTAATAAAGGTATACCCTAAATGTGAACATGTGGCCTCTGCCTTTTTGTCTAATTTAGGAACATAATATTTGTCCACTTGCTGAGACCTAACATAAGGATTTAACAAATGGTTACAATTTTTCACTCCCTTGATGAAGAAGGATACATCAACACAAGACCCTCCACCCAAGAAAACAAAACCCTGGCCACTTCTCTGAGCAGCATTTGTGTTGCCAAATAACTTGTATCTGGTATCTCATTGAGTGAGACAACTGGGTGTGGGCGCAAGAGGTTGGAAGTTTTATTCCTCACGGGGCCTCCCAGGAGAAGAGCCAGCCTGTGTAGCTTTGGGCAAGCTGTACAGCCCCAGGGCATCCTCAAAAGAAGGGAATGGTAAACACTTCTGTCTATTCTGTACCTGGAAAAGCTTAGAAAGGGTTGCCCGAAGTCAGAATTGACTTGATAGGATTTCATATTAATATAGATTACGCACAACATTGCCTCTGTTAAGTTTTTACAAAAGAAAGAAGGAAGAAAAGAAAAAAATGTGAAAAAATGTGCAGTAGCACTCAATCTGTTTTCAAAAACATTTTCATCATCTTTGTTCAAAACTTTTTTCCTTACCTGGCCAAAAAAAAAAAAAAAAAGCATGGCAAAGAATACATTCCTATTCTGTGTCACCGATCTGCAGTACTTCATATTTCAAGTTGATCTGTTGAGCAGAGTGGTAGACGGGAATAGTAGAATGGAGCCCACATAAAGGAATGAATCAGCACTCAACAATGCAAGGTTTGAGGTTTTTTTAAACTATAATCTTCATGGCAAAGCAAATGAGTTCCGTGAAAGAACAGACCCTGCTCTAGGGAAATCTCTGTTTGTGTCAGTGGAGCCGCCTGCAATGGTGCTGCCATGTTTAATCACTCCAAAGCAAGAGAAATGTGGCAAGAACAAGGATCATAAGGCAGGTAGGAATTCCCAGAGCAAGGAGGGCCGGCTTTATTTATTTTTATTTCCTTCTCCTCCTCTCATTGGGGAGGAATTGCATCTGCATTTTCCTGTTTGGCTTTAGTCTCCTGCTCTGTCACTGCTTGCCTGCCAGTAATGCCGACACATTAATGAACTACGTTGATATATCTGGGACAAGATCATCACCGAACATTAAATAATATCTAGTTTACATTTAGTATTTCTTATTTATGAGGTCTGTGTTCCCTGATATATTTCAAAAAAACAAACACAAAAACAAAACACAGACCCTCTTATACCTATTATGTTTCTGGAAAGGCAATTTCAATAATTCATTTGATTAATTATTCAGACATTTAATTAGCATATAATAACTGTCGTGTTAAATCCTAGCTTTGTGGGTTTAAATTAAAAGGGTAACTAATGGCAGGCTTTGCTACTGCCATTCTCTTTTCTTTCCTCTGTTGGCACAATGTCATTGTTCCTTCCCTACACCTGACGCTGATTGATCCAAACCTTTTCAAGTTTAGCATCTCAGATGGGTGCAAACAGGAATCCATTGATGGCCAGTTCATAATAATTAATTGATTATCCCAGCTGACATTTCTAAAGCAACCTGCCAAGCAAAGATCAGGGTAAAGAAGAAAGTAGAACTTAACATTCTTTTGCTGTGAAAGCTAGAACTGAAACCTTCACCCTATCTCCTCTGCTACCCTGTTTTTTTTTATTCTTTATGAGTTAAAATATCGTCCTGTAATTTATGTTAGATTTTGCAGTTTTCCGAGCGTGTACAATAAATGGATGCACAGCGGCTGGTTTTACTGAGGAGGGTACCTGAATTGATAGCTCCCTGGTTTAGGAATCTGGCTGAGGAACCAGAGGTTGGGAGTTTGATTCCCCCCCTGGGCCTTCTGAAAAGTAGAGCCTCCTTAGGTGGCCTTGGGCGAGCTGCACAATCCCAGGGCACCCCCAGAAAAAGGGAATGCCAAACCATTCTGAGTATTCACTAATTGGAAAACCCTGAAAAGGGTTGCAATAACTCAGAATTGACTTGATGACACATTGTTGTTAGTGGGGGGAGGTGACTGCAGTGTAGGTTAGGCTGCAGTCTAGTCCCACTTTCCAACTCAGAAGAGTAATTTGATTCTTGTAAGGTGGAATCACCATGGGCTGCAGTTAATTTTTTTAAAAAAGCCAGATTAAATATGTGAACATCTATATGATAAGGCCTTTAAAGCATTTTTATTCAACATCTGTTTTCCCTTATATGTAAACAGTTGCAATTAATGCTATTACCATGTATTAGCTCAGTGCAAAAAAATTGAGTGATACAAAGGGGGAACCAATTTTAATCAGTAGGGCTGAGAATTCAGGACATTACCCCTTCACTTATTTTTAAACCTGATGTGGATTTTTTAATAGGGAATATAGATATATTTTCCTTCCATCAATGAATAATAGCACTGTCAAATTACAGTCATGCCCTGCTTAGAGATTACCCCGTATAACGACGAATTTGCTTCATGATGATGTTTTTGCGATCGGATCGCAAAACAATGTTTTAATGGGTTGTGGTTTTTTTGCTTTGCGACGATCGGTTCCCTGCTTCGGGAACCGATTTTTTGCATTACGACAATCAAAACAGCTGATCGTTGGGTTTTCAAAATGGCCGCCGGCTGCTCAAAATGGCTCCCCGTTGTTTTTAGGAGGCATTTTTCGCTTAACAGGCACCCGGAAATGGCCGCCGTATGGAGGATCTTCGCTGGATGAGTAGGTATTCAGTCCATTGGAATGCACTGAACAGTTTTCAGTGCATTTCAATGGGCTTTTTTATTTCGCTTGATGACGTTTTTGCTCTACAGCGATTTCGCTGGAACGAATTAATGTCGTGAAGCGAGGCACCACTGTACAAGGTCTTCCATGGTTCCTTTTTTTTTTTTTTTGTAACTTGATGGCAAGGAGAAGCCCATGAGGAAGAGGAGGCCCAAAGGCAAAGGAGGGTGATATGTAGCCCTCCATACATAACCATTAGTGTGTAGGTTGATGGGATACGCAATTCAATGTCTGGAGGGCCACAGAGTCCCTTGGGATATCAAAGGGACATTTTCTGCCCACCTGCCAGCTGAACTTGGACTGGAACTGGTGAGCTTGGAACACCACCAAGCTTACTGTCCCGAATCTGGCTATCTATACTGGGTTCATCCACATCTATCGTGGCTGAAAATTATTAATGTGGATCGCCATGTGCCAGATCTTTTGTTGTCTTCATCCAGTAAGTATTGAAAAATGGTTGGCTGGGATTGCTGACCCTTTGTGTCAACCTACTCCTATGGAACCACTGTATGCACTGCATGTTGTGCTTCCTTCCCCACTCCATCCCCCAAAGCATGTTCTGGTAGCTGCAGCTTGATTCTCTGTGGTCCTCTAGCGTACAGTTAGAATATTAGCTCTTGAATCAGAAGGCAGGAAAAAGAATTCCCAGCAGCCTTTCCAAACGTGGAGTAATTCATTACCCGCCTTGATTTCCACTTAAAATGTACTTTAACTACACTTCCAGCTACAAACCCTAAATCATCCTTGTGTTCACAAAAAGTCCATCATTTTTTATTTTACTGCACAGTGTTGGCATGACATAATCCCTTCCTGAGCATCTCGGAGTGCTTTACGGATCAATAAATTACTTACCTGCACGTCAGAGGCAGCGCATGTAAGGTCGCTGCAGTCGCTTTGCACCCGGCTTGCTTCCTCGGGAAAAAAAACTCATGTCTGCACCAGAGCCTGACACATGGGGAAGGTGGGGGAAATTTCCAGAAGGAGGGATATATGACCTTAAGGCAAGATGATGATGCAAAGACCCTAGGTCCCCTTAAATCTTCCTCCCCTGTATCCCAATCTCAAATTATATGTACCAAAATGATACAAATCTCTATACAAGAAAGAGAGGGGGAAAAAAAACAACCAACCTGGCATGGTACTTGGACAGGATCAGAATTTTGATGAGCTTCTGAGAGATTTTGAGCGACAAAAATGAACCTGATGGATTTTTCAACCCCCTAGCTGTTTTGTTAAATTCCTTGGCTGGCTTCTAATTCCTTCTTTTGCTTAATGCTCGTTTAATGAATTAGTTCCTGGCTGATGGTTTTGCATGCTATGTTTTGAGATTGCTGTTTTGGTACTGGGGTGACTTTTTCTTTCCTTTCGTCCAGAGGTAAGGTGCATATAATATTTGTAACATTGACAACAGTGTGTTGTCATCAGCTCTGAGTTATAGTGACCCGTTCCAGGGTTTCTGTGGTATAGGATATTTAGACATTGCCAGTCCCTTCTTCTGGATGTTCTCTGGGACTTTGCAGCTTGTCCAAGGCTACACAGGTTGGCTCTTCTCATCAGATGCATGGTGGGGCATCAGACTCCTAACCTCTAGCTTCATAGTCAGATACCCAACTTACTGAGCAATCCAGAGGAATAATATATACATGTATGTATTAAATAAACTATGTGTATTCCACCTATCCATTGAAGAGCGTTGGACAGCTAAGTAGATGTGTAATATAATATGTCTAATATAATATGACTCAACTGCAGAGCTAGAAGGGACCCTATGGATCATCATGTCCAGCCCCTGTCAAGGAAGCATAGTGGGGAATTGAACTCCCAACCTCTGGCTCCACAGCCAGAGATCTAAACCACTGACAAGATGATGTTATGTGGATTCAGGCATTGGCCAAAATCCTTTTAAGTTTTTTCACCAGTGTAATGGACTGGAATAAATCTTAGTGGCAGTCTTGCAATTTAAGAAATTGGAATGTGCACCTGTTATTGTGCACCAAGTCACAAACTAACTGATTAATAATAATAACTGTATGCTGTCGAATACATTCTGACTTACAACAACCCTTTTCATGATATTCCAGGTACTGTATAGACTATTTAGAAGTGGTTTACTTTCCCCTTCTTCTGGGGGTGCTCCAAGACTCTGCAGTGTGCTCAAGGCATGAGCAAGCTGTTATGCTGGCCATATTCCAAGGACGTACAGTGCGGAGTCAATTTCACTGAATTAACTTGTGGCAGTTCACTACCAGTCTGGCTGTGCTCTAGGGCTATACTAGTGGGGAATCAAACTCCTAATCCCCAGCTCTGCTGCCAGATACCCAGTTCACTGAGCTAACTTGTGGCAGTTCCATACCAAGATTTCCGTCAATTCTGTTATGCCAGCATACATAGCTAATACGATGTTGTTACATTCCTCCCTTGTCGCCAACAGAGATAGAAAGACATGCTTGTTGGAAGTTCTGTCCCATATGCCATATTATGTGGTTTGGGGTTGTGTGCATATTTATTAGGGAGTGAGTTGTTGGGAGGGGTGGCATCTGCTATTCTGCCTCAGGCAGGAAAGGGTCTTGGTTTGGACCTGTAGCTAATATATGACATATCAACCTTAAAGAAATTTGAAAGGTTAAAACGTGGAATACCTCTACTTTTACCTCTCCTAACTTCTTGGAAACAGTTATGGGTGAAACCATGTATGGAAAGTATAGTATCACTTCTTAGCTAGAATCCTATTTGTGTGTAAGGTTTGCATGGCATGGCTAATTGCAGCTAGTTGATAAGGTGCTGCATAGTTGGATGCTTGAGCAGGCACATGACTGAGATGTGTTTGTCACCTCATCAGTTAGCCATAGTTAGTTGTAGCAACTTACACAAACCTTATGCAAACTCAAACTTGCTCTTGGTTGAAAGTTGGTGAGGCATGGCAGGATTTTGGCTATTATTCTGGGAGGTTGTACTGGGTGCCTAAACCGCTGGCAGGTCATTCTTGATCCAGCTGTTACTCTGATCCAGCTGTTCTCTGATCCAGCTGTTCCTCTGTTCTTGATCCAGCTGTTACTCTGAAAACCTGCAATGGGTTGTCTGTTGTTCAGAACCTTCTGCCGCCAGGATTCCTGGTCATTCGAATCACCTCCAGCCTAATTAGCTAATTCTCATCCTCTCCCTTGTGTCATTACAGTACCTCCCAAGATTGTTGAGATCTCTTCAGACATTTCCATCAATGAAGGTGGCAACGTCAGTCTCACCTGCATAGCTACAGGCAGACCAGACCCTACCATTACTTGGAGGCACATCTCACCCAAAGGTAAAAAGAAAGGAGGAACAAGCAACCTTGTATAGGTGTATCTTTGTTCTGTATGTCAGTATTATTTGATTATGATCGTGATGACCTTTTTTCAATGCATCAGGGGAGGCACTGAACACAAAACGGTACCAAGAGAGCAGTCCAAAGATAATGCACAGTGTGTTTCAGAATAATATATAATTTATTTGTCGGAGACAAATTTATTAAAGTGCTGCACATTCTAGAAACAGTTAAGAAGACTTCAGTCTTTCTGTCTGTGTCTTTCTCTTGTCTACTATCCTATCAGGATAGAATAAGATAGGATAGGATTCTGGCTAAAATCCTGTTGAGCAGCTACACTTGCTCAGTGTTATGCATGGAGTAGCTCCAATCAAGCCAAAGTGGAAGTGCTATTCATAAAACACCTCTGCAGCCTCATTGTGCAATCAATCTCAACAAAGTGTGCAATTGAATTGTTCAGTCGGTTGTCTAGGCATAACACCCATTATATTTATGCAGGTGTATTCTTACATTATTTTACAGATAGGATTCTGGCCCTTGTGTTTTTTTCTTGGTATTATTTTATGATTTCTTGATGATCAATTTGTCACAGCTTCATGCTGATCTTACTCATTCATTCATTTCTGTACTTTTATTTCTTTCCATTGGTACGTTCCACTATGGATCTCAAAACAGCATTGATGTGGTTCTCTGTTGGTTTCCCATTCAGGTATTGATGAGACACAATCTTGTTAACAGCAGCAAAAGGGCTGCATTGTGTTTCTGAGAACTTGTTCTCTGTTATTGGAATACTATTATTTATTGTGGTGGTGGGAGTTGTAATCAGTTGTGCTGAGGACTGCTGTGGACAGGAATGCATATTTTCTAGCACATGCTTGACAAAGGCTTTTGTATGCCCGTGTGGCATATGGACTCATTCATGGGTTTCTGGGCATTATTCACCCTATCTAGATCACATGCCTACATGGTAAGCCATGCATTTCATTCAGATATCCATTCTTGTTGAGTAATACAAATAAGCCTTTTTTCCATGAGAAATGTCCATATTGTGCAATGATTTAGTGTACCCTATTCAAATATGTAGGGATGTGGGGCACTGTGGGTTAAACCGCAGAAGCCTTTGTGCTGCAAGGTCAGAAGACCAGCAGTTGTAAGATCGAATCCACGCAACGGAGTGAACTCCCATTGCTTTTCCCAACTCCTGCCAACCTAGCAGCTTGAAAGCATGTAAAAATGTGAGTAGATAAATAGGTACCACCTCGGTGGGAAGGTAATGGCGTTCTGTGTCTAGTTGTGCTGACCGCGTCACCACGGAAACTGTCTATGGACAAACTCTGGCTCTACAGCTTGGAAACAGAGTCGGATACGACTGGACTAAATGTCAAGGGGAACCTTTACCTTTACCTATTCAAATATGTGGAACAAACAGCATATAGGATTGTTTCTTTCTGGTACTAAATCACTTGTTTGAATGTCCTTCAGGGTAAAAAAGATTTACTGCCTGGCCAAAGGCCCCAGCTTAGCAGCCGTCTTGACAGTCCCACTTTCTATTTATAAGGGAAAGTTTGTTTTTAATGTGTATGAGTTTTCAAACTGTATTCACCTAACCAGCAGTCTGAAATGGTAGGAGGGTGATGCCATTTATTGTTTTTGAATCTGCTTAGGAGAAGAAAGATTAAGAAAATGTAGTTTCATAGAGATGTTTAGCCCTACCAAGGCGGGTGTGAAAACAGTGTGTCTCAGAACTGTAGGTTTCAATAGCTGTTAGCAAATTTTGGCTAAACTAAAATTTCAGAATGGGTTTTGAATTGCCTGCTTGTTTGAGGAAGCAAATGAAGTGGTTTGATTGGACTGTTTTCTTTTCTCAGGATGCTTTTTTACACATTGCCATTACATTCTATTTGATGTGAAGCCCGTTTCTTGTTACTTTGACCACCTTAATTGACTACTCAACGTCCTGTCTACTACTTATGGGCTTTTGCTGCAGCTGATATGTGTCACTTTCAGGTGCTGCTGTTGCTCACTTTTCTGCAAGGATGTTTTGTCTCTCTGCTGTCATCCAGCTGGTTTCTCCCCCCAAGGGAACTTTACCTACGTTAGAACCAGATGTCTCCATTTTACTTAGGATTTAGCTGCTATGGAAACAGCCAAAGCACCAAAGGGAGAGAAGCAAGCTAATCAAAAATTTCCTGCAGAGTTAGATAATTTACTAGAGCAGTGTTTGCCAGATTTCTAGTCCAGATTATATGTTCTTTATTAGCAGGCCAGTCATCTTCAAAGATCAGTTGACTTGTGGCATCTTTACCCGCTCAGTCCATCAGATACAGAGGAGGCAATGGACAGAACTTCAAAACATTTCCCTCCTTTGTAAAATAATTCAAGGTCATTGGTTTGTGATTCTGCACAATAGTCATTAAGCGTCTGAAAACCTACAGTTCCAATGAGATAGTCTTTGTTCCCTAGCAGAACTCACACCCTGATTTCTTGTTCTAGATATGGGTAATGATAATTGTTAGCATGAAATCCCAATAAGGTCTTTGCAATAGAAACCACCTAACCTCCCACAGTGTCACTACCACATCTAGCACGTCTTGCTTCCTACAATGAATACTGTTCTAATGTCAGAACTGTTATTCAAATATGTCCTTCTCATATCCAGACAGTTCCAAATCATGGATGGACATTTCAAAAATCCTCCAAAAAAACGCTTGGGGGAGGAGGTGGGTAGGTTTCTGCTGACAGTTGAGGGAGACAGACGTTGGGGGTTGAAGGGCCAAGTGTGGCTGAGATTGAATTAAATTGAAGAGGAAGGTGAGATGGGCAATAGGAATTCACAGCAAGAGGAGGCATAGAGCAACACATTGTGGCCTGCTCCATGGGGGAGATACAAAAATACACTTACATGAAAGATCTCTGGACAGAGGTCTTAGTCTAGCTTTCTGCATCCTGGGGAAAAGGAGGGACTTGTAGAACAGACCAGATTACTTTCCAGCTGCTGTCATGTTCAAGCTGCCACCAAAAACCACCAGAGCTGTTAGGATAGCCCATCCCAACCCGACTCAGAAGAGGTGCTGGAAACATTGGCATCAACAATAGTGGGAGTATCAGCAGTGCCTGCAAGAGGGGACAGTAAACTCACCAGGACTAGTGGTGGCTTGCCTCTAAAAACGATCATTGCAACATGCCAGCTGGCAGAGGCAACTTTGGGGACTTTTAGCTGTTCCTCAGTTTTTGTACTATATTGGTCTCAGTGAGGATAAATGGAGGCTCAGAGAGACACACAAAACTCCCTGGAAAAGATTGCCTGGAAATCAGTTCCCCAACAGACAGATGGATAAGGAGCAGGTTGATCTGGTTGAAGCCAGTACTGTACCGTCCACCAAAGAGTTAATAAAAACAGAGTTGCTTCAACCTTCTAGTCTGGGGTCTATGGATATGGACTGAGGAGGTTCTGCCCACTATTCCATCATCCTCTGGAGGCAGCAGAACTCACTCTCCCAGCTCAGAAATCCATAATAATATATATTCTTCTTCGTGGCCTCTGTGAATACACACATATGGGTTTAGTCTGCGCCTGTGCTGACGTTCTCGGCACATTCCAGAGCTAAACGTAGCAATTTTATAGGATGATCCCCCATGAGGCACATGCTCCTCCCACCCAAGATTCCCCTCGGTTCCGTTTTTCCACCGTGATGTAATAATGTCTGCTTCAGAGAAAATGTGTGTAACTGAAATGTGGGACTTGTGATTGAACATACACAAAACTGGTATGGAATGAGATTGATCCACCCATCCTCCTTTGAATATGACATGTATATCAGCGATCATCCACATGTGGCTGAGTTGTGTGCATTAACGTCCGTATCCGATCTTCCCGTTAAAAAAATGTTATTGAATTCCTTCTTCATCGACAACAGTGAAGATGTGTTTCGTAAATTAGAATGGAGGCATTGTGACTGACTCACCACTTGAGCTTTTCTGCTTTGTGCAGAGAAGATATGCTTCTAGCAAATGTCATCTCTGTTGCAGTGGTTTGGTAGGCTGCAACCCATCTCTCTCTATGGTTGCTCCAGGCTCTTAGGGTCAAAGAACCCTTCTGTGCTTTTGCGTATGCCTTCATTCAAGAGCAGCTGCCTCTCCAGATCCCTCGAGCTGCCAACTGAAATTGAATCAAAGTGCTGCAGAGAGTAGCAGGGAGCATAAACCATGTGTGCACGTACATGCATGCATACTTGCACTCCAAATTCAGTCACTCACATTTCCATTCAGAATAATCTCTGATGGGGCAGGGCCATGTAAAGCCCTCTGCTTGAAAGCCCCAACACTCCATGGTATGAGACCTGTCTGGAACGTTATTCTGTTTTACCAAAGGCAGAGTTTGAGACTAGTGAACTTGAAATGGAGTATGTGCATGGGTTGGCCTTGACAGTCCTGAACACTCAAGTCATTTGCATCTACCTCCTCACAGTATTGGCCAGGTCTCAATGTGATCAACAACTGGAATGTCCACCACCTACGTTAATCATGAATGGCATTGTCACTTTCAAACCTCTTGACCTGGAGTTCATGTGCAATTGGTTATGCTGCAAACAGACAAACAAAGCTATTTCCCAGAAAATATCTTCAAGTTCTTGTTATTACTGATTAGTCTTATTGTTGTAGGTTGCCCTTATTGTATGAGTACCATTTAAACAAGTGGATATGGTAGCATCCTATGGCAATCAATTTTCTGTACTCATTATATATTTTACAAAAAATCACAGCTTTTTATCTGACTCATACATGGTGTTAATCACTTTTGTCAGGTGACAATCCCACTGCTTTAAGTGTTTTGAGAGAGGAAAATAATACCGGATCATTATTAGCAGTTTTGAAGACAGGCATGTGTAGGCTACATAAGTTATTATCAGAACTTGGAAGAGTTACTTTATTGGACTACAACTCTCAGAGTCTCTCAAGGAACTGGGCATGAGGATTCTGGGACTTGTCGTCCAAAAAAGTAACTTTTCTAAGCTATGACTTATTACCACTTTCCAATATTTTCCACCCATTGTGCAAACACATTGGAAGCAGGAATCTTAACCTTTTTGCTTTTTCCCCAGCAACTGGCATACACTTGCTACTATAGGAATATTAATTGGTAGCAGTAGACACAGTTTTCAGTGCAGTCAAGACAATGGCCAGCACATAATGACTTATTCAGCTATCAGGACAGGAGGCAATAGGTGCCTTCCATCTCCTATATTTCGACCTGTCTCTTGAGCTGCAGTGTGGTTGAGAAGCAATGTTTCTCCTCTTCATTAGCTCTAATTGACAGCATGTGTACATCCGGAGCTGGGAAATGTCATGACATCAAATACGATGAAGCATGGAAGTGTCAGGAAGGATGGCTTGGATTGGCCCCTGGTGGGGGTGAAGTCCAGCCAGCATCTGAGAACAGAACCTAGCCGATATTTTTGGTGTCGGAATCCTGTGAGGAACCGAGATCTCTCAGACGGCAGCCACATTTCCTCTGCAGCATCATGCAAGTGGGCAGCAGGAGAGCAACTTGCTGAAGGTCAAGAAACAGAATGGTGTGTGGGAGACAGTTACAGAATTTCTTTGTACAGAGAACAGACCTCCTTTCAGCTACACACACACACACACACACACACACACACACACACACACACACACACACACACACACACACACACACACACACACACACACACACACACACACACACACACACACACACACACACGTATTTTGCTAGTGTTGCTGTAGAGTCTCAGAGCTGTTCCATAATTAATTGGTCTCGGTTATAGACCTTTCAGTCTGTTAATGATGGCAGAAGTTCAAAAGGCTCATCACCCTGTAAAGACAGGATCTGCGGAATTCCTGGTATGAACTCTGATTTCTGCTGCTGCTTTCATTCACAGTTCAACCTGAATCAAAACTATAAGGGAGGAGGTTACCCATGTTGTTAGGATTCCAGAGAGCATTTCGCTCTGAAATGAGATCCGGGTGTTCTTTTCCATGGATATCCAGCTTTAACCTTGTCTGTTCACCTCCATTATAGGGATGTATTGCCAGTGCTGAGAGTTTGGTCAGCACAGGTCGTTTCAACACAGTGATGCAGCCTGTTGTGTGTGTGTGTGTTTAGTCGTTTAGTCGTGTCCGACTCTTCGTGACCCCATGGACCAGAGCACGCCAGGCCCTCCTGTCTTCTACTGCCTCCCGGAGTTGTGTCAGGTTCATGTTGGTTGCTTCGCAGACACTGTCCAGCCATCTCAGTGTCTGCGAAGCAACCAACATGAACCTGACACAACTCCGGGAGGCAGCCTGTTGACAATTAGTCAATCTGCACGAGAGATCTTGTCTTCAATTCTTGCCTAAGGAACCTACCACGTTTTTCTGCCCTTCTATTCCACATTGTTTGCGGAATGTCATAATGCAAAATTTGTGTCTTTGCCATTGTGAACCTGAGGGGTGTGTGTTTGTGCATGCGCGCATGAATGCGTGCATGTGTGTGTGTGCACATACACAACTACAGGCACATAGAGGGTAATTACAAAATAATGGATCACAAAGAAACACCCAATCCATCTAACGCTGCTGTGTTAAGAGAGTTCATGCAGAAAGATAATAATTAAAAGCCAGATAACCACTAGGTACATACCTCTTGTATGCCTTCCGGTTTTCAAGTGTCTGTGCTCTCAGATATAGATACACATCCTTTTAAGTTATTACTAAAGAAATGACATTCATTCAAACACACGAATGCATATGTAGTTGGAGAAAACTACTGGATAGCTTCGAGGTTTAGGTCTCTGGCTGCGAAGACAAAGGTTGAGAGTTTTTGTTTTATTTATTTAATTTATTTATTGTATTTATATCCCCACTGGGCCTCTTTGACAAGAGCTGGACCCAATGATCCATAGAGTCTCTTCCAGCCCTGAAGTTCTGATTAAAGACAGTAAGTGAATGATTGGTACGTGGAAATGCAACCTTAGAATACCTGCTTTCTGTCTCTCTGTATCCTTATCCTAGCCAAAGAAAGCCCATTTAACTGTGGAGTTTTCAAAACAAAACTTTTTGCAAAAGCAGGGTTTTACAGGATATTCCGTTTCCAGGTGTCGAAAATCACAACAGTCAGCAGTTTTCTTGCTCCCTGTCATCCCAAGCGCTTTCAACGGATTCTGCTCCGCATGATGAGCTTCCCCAAGACAGTCATGGAAACAGACAGCACAAGACCAGAGGAAAAGGGTGTGCAGATGGAATCTGATTATTGACAGGCAGAATAATATAGAGAGATTATTTTATTATTTATTTTACTGTGGCGAGAGTTGGTTAAAGGAACAGAGGGGTATCAAGTGTCAGGAACCACAGTATATTGGCACTGAAAAGAGAGAAGCTGGATAATTGCCTAATTTAAAGAAGAGCATCCCAATGATGTGAAAAACTCTAGGCCATAGCAGCACTTGTCAAATCTTTTGCCCATTTTATTTCCACCATATTTAAATAGAGCACAAGGCATTTTTGTTTAAAAGAAATTTCAGAGTCAATGTCAGGTATTAGCATTCAAAAGACAGATTTTTAAAGTTTATTCTGGGCTATTTATTCCCTGCATTTAAGCAACAACCCTATAACACAAGTTCTCTAGGTCAGCTGTTTTCCTGGCACTTTTGAAGGGAGCCACAGATTAGGAAAATTCTTCACTCCCCACCTTATAAGGTTCAGTATGCAACTTATACAGTTCTGATTTGATCTATTATTTATTTCATATTGTGTTTATGGCCAAAAAAGGTGAGAATGGCTGTTATAGCTGACCAAAGTGGATGCAGCATTCCAGTGCATTTATGGGGGGGGGGGGGGGAGGATAAAAACAGCCATCAAGAACAGTGAAAATAATATTACTATTTAAAATTAAGAGTGAAAGCAGAGAGAAATGGATCAAAAGCTGCATATTAAAGTAAAAATGTCTTTACCTGACACCAAGCAGAGCATAATAGTTACATGACCTTCTCCGGGGGGGGGGGTGAGGCGGAATGCCTCCACTGGAAACACTACTCTCAGAGGCATTCATTTTGTCTGATTTTTCTGGGGTGGGGCACATGAAACAAAGTCTGTGCAAAAATTGGCTAGATATTTGTTGTTGTTTAGTTGTTTAGTCGTGTCCGACTCTTCGTGAGCCCATGGACCAGAGCACGCCAGTCCCTCCTGTCTTCCACTGCCTCCCGGAGTTGGGTCAAATGCATGTTGGTAGCTTCGGTGACACTGTCCAACCATCTCATCCTCTGACGTCCCCTTCTCCTCTTGCCTTCACACTTTGCCAACATCAGGGTCTTTTCCAGGGAGTCTTCTCTTCTCATGAGATGGCCAAAGGATTGGAGCCTCAGCTTCAGGATCTGTCCTTCCAGTGAACACTCAGGGTTGATGTCCTTCAAAATTGATAGGTTTGTTCTCCTTGCAGTCCAGGGGACTCTCAAGAGCCTCCTCCAGCACCACAATTCAAAAGCATCAATTCTTCAGCGGTCAGCTTTCTTTATGGTCCAGCTCTCACTTCCATACATCACTACAGGAAAAGCCATAGTTTTGTATTAATGTATCCCGTAGAATCCTCAACACAAACCTTTTCATAAAATATTGTCAATATATGCTAAGAATTCTTTGTTCTTTTTGACTTGTAGCCTGAGAAAGAGATCTCAGTATCCTTGCCAACCCCACTCGGATTCTTTGCCTCCAGTCGAATGAGCGACTTGGAGTTTCTCCCTCAGTCCTTGGTGGCAAGTGTGTGTCTGTATGTGTGTGTGCCTACCCGTAATAGCAATGTAAATTTTTATTTGTTTTCTCTTATGTGCCAGGATAAGAATGGAAAAGTTATCTTCCTGTCCCCACAAAAGGGCAAAATATTTTGCCAGTGCTCTTGATAGGATGAGAGATGGATCATGATTTGTTTCTGCAAATTAGGCAAATTGCAAATTAGGCAAAATGACATTCTGAGCAGATTGTGCAAAAAGGGCACTAGCTTTTGTTGCATTGAACCTTTAAGGATTAAAAGCATAAGAAGAGTGGCTTGGGTGTTTTCTTTAAAAAAAATCAGCCAGTCCTTCTCTGCTTGCCCTATGTCTTTGCTTTCCCTCTCAAAGGGAAAAGCTTTAGGCAGGGACAATTTGCATGAATCATGGAGAGCTAGTTACAAAAGAAACAAGGCTTCTTGTTGCAGTCTTGTCTGGAGGCAAGGATTCTTGTGGGCCTTGAAAAATCCCATGTAGAAATGTCTCATTGAGTTGAATTCATAACAGCCTAAGTGATAGATAGCATAAATGTTTTTAACAGTTTTTATCAGAGTTGCATTCCACTCCTTTAAAATTCCATTGCTCCTCCACCTTTGATCTGAACATGCAGAGTTTACTGATGGTGAAATTTGTAGTGGATGTGCCCTTGCGGTCATCCTCACATCATTCTCATTCGCTTTTGTTTTTCCTTTGCTGAACTGAATCTTCTCCTGATTTTTAAAATTTATTTCCCGTCTTGGTTAACATGTCTCTCTCTTTGGGGACCTCTCTTTAAACATATCCCTTGTTCTTCTCATTTCATGGCCTCTCCTGCCCGTGCTTGGGAGTTCCACCCATGTCTGGATGAAAAGGAAGGCCTTAGCTTTGCAGAAGCCAACACACAATAGAGAGGCTTGGCTCATTTGTTCAACAGATGAGAACTTCATTTTCTAAGAGCCAACCCACCATCCTGGGATCCAGCTAAATTAACTGAAGCATTCCGACAGGCTCAAATCCTGTCGGCAGCTCAACCGTCTCCTTGTTTACTGTTGAAATAATTACAGCTTCGCCATAATATTAGCTCTGAGCCGTGACTCCATTACCATTATCGCTGGGATATTACCAATTTATTATCTCCCAGCAACCCTGGAAGATGAACAGTAGACTTTGGAGACCAATTGTTTTACAGCAGACGGGATCTTGAGTGTGCATTGTTTAATGAGGTAAACTATATTATAGCCAGCATTAATTTGGCTGCAGCACACTCCACTAAATCATGCTCTAACCTGTAAATCTGCCATGGTTTCTGATATGCGCTTAATCAGGGAGGGCAAGCGGGAATCTCTGTGATGAAAAGATTATAGGAAGGGTCATTTTGAGTGTGTCTCTAAGACAGCAGGGATGGCAAGAGGCCCACCAAAAATGGCAAGGGTTACATTCTTTGCTTCCTGCTCCATGGTAACATCTCATAACAAGATTATCAAGCTCACCAATATTGTTACATTGCATTGACTGGGCCGTGGTGGCACTACGGGTTAAACTGCAGAAACCTCTGTGCTGTAAGGTCTGTAGATCTGCATCTGTAAGATTGAATCCACATGACGGAGTGAGCTCCCGTCGCTTGTCCTAGCTCCCGCCAACCTAGCGGTTCAAAAGCATGTAAAAATGCGAGTAGATAAATAGGGACCACCTCGGTGGGAAGGTAAACAGCGTTCTGTGTCTAAGTCGCACTGGCCATGTGACCACGGAAGATTGTCTTCGGATAAAGAACATACATGGAACCAAGCCTGGGAACCACTGATCTATATCAACCACAGAATGGAGTGGAATGGAGGCAACAACAGCAAAAAACAAAATAGGAAGTAAATCCCAGTTTTATCCATTTTCCTCAGTATTTTGACAACATGATCTTTTCTTGAAAAGGGAAGTGTTCCATAAGAAAGTGAAAGGGTGACATGCAAATAAATAAATAGAAAAGTTGAAACTCAATAGGAATAACACCAAGTCATTATATCCTTCTAATGAACTTGATTAAAAAGCTAAATTTAGAAAAGATTTGAGGTGTTACAAAGGTAACCAGAATGACACATATGTTTCTTGGAGCGCAGTCCTATGAGAGCAATTTTGGCACTAAGGACAATCATCATGATCTTCCACCCAGTTTGCCCTGATGCACAGACATGAACACCCCACCCCCAGAGAAGGAAAGATGGGAATCTGATGGCTTCTCAAATGAAAGTGAAAGCTTATGTATTCCAAAACAGAGGGCTGGGGAGGGAAACTAAATAGGGCCAAATAGTGTTGTTAACTGTTTTCTTAAAGCTTAGTAATAGATTTACTGGTAGATTTTGGTGATCTCTAAATTTTGGTGCGCTGGAGTAAAGTCTCATTTGCTTATTTCTTTAGTAACCATCTTGAATCATGGGCATATGTGTTCAGATATAAATCCCACCGTTTAGCCGAATAGTTACAACACTAGCCCCAACAAGCCTGAGGATAACATTTAATCAATATCTGATTATTTACAAATAAATGGTTTATTGATCAGAAATAAAAGAGCCCAGATCATCTTATATTTTTTAATAGGCAGGAATTAACTTTGACAAGGACATCAATTACAACAATGCAATTAATGTATAGATTTTTTTTAAAAAAAAAACAATAATTGAAATAACAGGTTCAGAAAAGGCTAGACAATCCTGGGATCACAGGGGTTAGAGAAAAGTTTAACTCTTTCTCTGCTTGCCTGCTGTTATTTATTTATTTATTTTTCTGAGAGAAGGCACTATTGGTACCAATCAAAGCTTCCTTTGAAATGCGATCAATTAGTTGAGGAAGATCATTGTTGGGGATGGGGATACAGAAAGAAGGAATTAATCTATACCCCAACCATAGTCTAAAATAGCTTCTGGTAGACTTATGCTCAAGATAAGTAAGGTGCCTCTAAATGTATTAAAGAATAAGGGACCACTTGAATTTTCAATGGTGCCTCACTTAACGGCAATAATCCGTCCACAACATGTCTGAATCTGGGCCTTCAGGCTACTATTTATGTAACAAAAACCTGCATAGTAATTGTGCTATTTCCATAACAAAAACCTGTGTATTAATTGCATTTTCATAGTTTATGTGAATCTTGGCACGTAGAGTAGCCACTGGAGCCAAGGACCATATTTTCTCTACCATTGTTGTCTTCTACATACTGGAAATATAATTTGAAATATCATTTTTGAAAATGATTTGTTCCCATTATTCTTTGCAGTGTTTGAAAAGCAGCTTGTTGTCATTAACCTGCGTTGAAAAGTAGTTTATTACATTAATTGTTGTCCATTGCTTTTAGCTATTTTCTTTGAATAAAACAAAAGTTAGCATAAATAAGAAAATGAATTTTGTCAAAATGCCTCTTTTAGGTTCCTTAAAATGCCCTTTAAAAGTGGTACTTGAAAGTGACAGGAAAGCATTGACTGGTAACATAACATTAATACAATTTTTATGCCAGTTTGGAAATGTAATTTTGTTGTATCCTTACTTCTCAGAAAAGTTTGCTAATTGCAAATACTTCCAAGCCATCTCTCCAAAGTTTTTTTCCTAGAACAATTGTTTCTTGCCAGGCATACAGTATCTTATTTGAAAACATACAGACAACAATCTAGGTTTTGTGGGTACAAAAATATAGTGCACCATTTTATGATGTTCATCAATGACTTACTTGAGAATTCCTTGCTCACACTCCCTATTCACAATAAAAGAAAATATGTCCCCATATTGGAGAAACATATATATATATTCTGTGTCAGGGACATAAGGTACAAATGAATTTGGCACTAAATTGCAAAATTGGCAGAGTCGTGGGATGAAAGTAGAGATGGACACAAACCTACATGCTGATTCATTTATCAGCCAAACAGGTGTTTGGCATTTCAAAGCCCCACTTCCTCTGGCAGGCACCCACTGGGAGGGAGCAACCTACTTCCCTGCCCTGCCTCCTCTGGTGGGAGCCCACTGGGAGGGAGCAACCTGCTTCCCTGCCCTGCCTCCTCTGGTGGGCGCCCACTGGGAGGGAGCAACCTGCTTCCCTGCCCTGCCTCCTCTGGTGGGCGCCCACTGGAGGAAGCAGGGCTTTGACATACCAAACACCTGTTTGGCCAATAAATGAATTGGCATGAACCACTGAACTAATGGTTCATGCCCGTCTCTAAATGAAAGCAGGGAGTAGAGGATTTGGTGTAATGGATGTAGTGATGCTGTCTTCCAGGATAGACTGCCAAGGCACCCATTTGCAACTGTTCAGGTGCCATGAGTTTGACACCTTCCAGGGTCCCGAGTTGAAGTCTTGGGGGGCTGCCATGCTTCTTTGAATCTCTGGATAGGGAAACCAGTCTCCCAGTGAGCAGTATTTAGAGGAGAAGAGAGTTTGGTTCATGTGGAAAGGATAACTTTAAAGCCTGGACATCCATCTGCAAAATTTCCTAGCTGGTGTCAGGACACAATGGTTCAGCTTGAAGGCATTTATGGGTGTTTTGTTCCAAATGGTACGATGAGATGAGCAGCTCTATCCTCAGCCCCTTTCCCTAGCTTTTTGCCACAACAGTAATGGACCTGTCCTGCCATCTGGAGCAATGTAGGGAGCAGATCAATACCATCTAATGAACTTCCTTGTAGCACAGTCTCCGCAAGGAGCAGCAACCACAACACAAAGCCTGATTGGGATGTGAGTGAATCTCTCCTTCCTAACCCTTTGCTTGCCCTGCTTCTGTGACATCACCCTTGTGACAGCACAACAGTCCACCCCTAGCTGGCACTTTTGACCAATCTCGGGGAATGAAATGCTGTTGACCTGGCAACCCTAATTATCGCACTCACGACTGGAGAGCATTTTGTTTCAGTTTTTATAAATTCAGGATGAAAAGAATTCAAGATGTTTGCATGTGGGAGAAAACAAAACTAACACATGCAGCACCCAACTGTACTCTTTTGAGTTTTTCCTGTTAAAAAGTGTTCTCTATCTGGTTCTGAATTAGAGGCCAGAATCCTGTTGGTGTTCGCTTAAGGCTCATGCAATTTGCTCCAGATAATTGTAGCTAGCATATGAGGTGTGAGGGATATCTCAGGTGTGTAACTGGGTGTGCAATGAAGCACATGACTGAACTGTGCACCAGTGCCTTATTAATAGCTGCAGTTAGCCAAGGGAATGTATGCAAGCCTTCTTGTACATTAATGCCAGTGTATTTCCCAGTGCAACATTATTCTCTCTGTGATGGAAAGTCATGTACTTATTGAATGTGGCCAGTGCTACATTTTGGTCTAGTTCAATTTTGATATGATATGATTTTCTTTTCATATCAAGGACAGAAATAACGTATGTCTAAGGGGGAAACTAACGAATGTGGAAGGAACAGGTCAGATTCAGGCCCACCACCACCACCTTGTCTCCTCTCCTTCATCTGCTGAACAAGTATCTTCTGGCCATCACGTTTCCTTCTACTACTGAACATATATGTGCTTCTGTGCAAATGTGTATGCACAGTGTCTGGACAAACTACAGACTACCAGCAACTACCAGCAAAAGGAAAGAAAAACTACGGTAGCAATTATGGTGTGAATGTAGGTTAGCAGGCTGGTTACAAGGCCAATGGGCATGATCCTGTTGTGGCCATGGTGCACCTAGGAAGAACATAGGGAAGTGATATCTAAAACCGAAGAGGGCCAGCTTTTTCAGCATTCTCCACTTGTGACTTCAACCCAAGAGCAAGACAGATGATTTAAATATTGGTGATGCCTAGGTAATTTAGATTATTAAGTCTTTGAAGCAGGAGTTGTCTCTTCCATGTGCAGTAGGCTTTGAGGTGCAACAGGAATGACTGTGGCTTTGTTTTCCCTGGGCTGGCAGGTTATTGAGATAATCATGCACTCTGACATGGAACCACATGAAGAAGTCTTGCGCCAGCCTTGAACAAAGAGAAAAAGAGATTCACTCTCTCAGTTGTTCCACCTTGTTGCTTTACTCGAGAAGGCCCCTTGCTTGGTTACTGTGCTTCAAATATTAATTTAGACTCTAAAGGCAGACTCTGTTAAAGCTGGCCATGTTATTTTTTTTCTCTTGGCATGAACAAAGCCATTGGGACACACAGTATTGTGTGTTTGTGTGTGTGTCTGTGTTTAGAAGAAAGAGTGAAAATGGGATTAGTCTAGCCCTTACAGACGGTTGTATTCTTCTTCATTGCTAAAAATGCCTGTTGTATAAATAACCTTATTTCTTCAGTAAATACTAGAAATTATTGCACCTCTGCTTGGCATGCCCAGCTGTGGACAGAAAAGGAAATGCCAGGGACAGAATATCTGAATTTTAGGAGATCTCCACACAAATTAAAACCTTTTATCGGGCTCTAATAGCTGTGCAAACTAATTATATTTTGGCCAAACTTTGCTGGAGACTCCCCCGAGGTATTATTATAAAATTCTGAGCTGCGGAAGCGCGTCCCCATTCTGTCAACACTGGGAGGCTTCAGCTGCAGAAAACTGTGTTCCAGCTTATTTTAGCTTCTGTGATGTTTTGCGATTCACCCTTCCCCTTCCAAAAAACGGTAGTAGTTGTGTTTCAGTTTAGCGTGCAGAACATGGGGAAACACAACTGTAGCAGGTGGCTCATGTTTGCTTTCTATAGGAGCCAAAGGCATAGCTAAGCTGAAAGGAACTGGAGATTAGCTCTAGGTGTGACTGGTGGTTGGTCTTTGATTCATTGTATAGACATTAGTTGCAAATGACAATACATTAATTACATTAGTTTGTGGTGGCCATGTAATGTTTCTTAAAGACATGGATCCCCTCTCTTGTAATGCATTGCCATTGCATTTGGGGAAGTATATGCCTAAATCCAGTTCCTAGTTCCAACTAGAAAAGACCCACTGAATGAGTGGGATTGACACAAATGTTGACTGATCACTCAACAATTCTGTAATTTTTCTGCAGAGCATGCCAAAATTTATCTAGCAGCCTTAGTTTCTAAAACTGACGAGTTCTATTATCATTAGGCTTCAGATGTGACGCACCCCACATGGAGACAGAATCCTTTTCAGTGTCGTGTAAGATCACATTTTGCAGCGCTGTATTTTGCTGACACAGTGCTTCATAAGATTATGTGAAATTACTGCTTGAAATATTTGGAGGAGGGGGAAAAAAGGAGAGAGGGAAACTGAGTGAATGTTTTGAAGTATAAATACCCAGTTATGCATTAATTTTGAAAAGCAGGTGTATATGGAGAATGGGGCCAGCTATGCCCCATCATCCACATGCAAAATATGTAAGGTTTTTGTCTGTCTGTTCCCCTCCTGCCCCAAGTCTTTTATTTATTCCTTTCCTGAGTGGACTTCATAGATACACAGCTACACAGTAATTGCCTATAGTGGACCCTCAACTTACAGACAGCTCCACTTACAGACTTTTCAAGTTACGGACTTCTCTGGTTGCAAAATTTAGGTCCGACTTGCAGCTGGAGAATCAACTTACAGACCAGAAAAAAAAAACAACCCCCAAAATGGAACAAAAATGGATGGTTACAGATTAATCGGTTTTCAATGCATTGTAGGTCACTGGAGCCTCGACCTACAGACTTTTCGACCTGCAGCCACCGTTCCAACACGGATTAATTCCATAAAGTTGAGGGTCCACTGTACATGGTAGTGGTTTTCCACTTGTGCTAATAGAGAAACATGTTTGGGATTGTGCATTTAAAAGAAGAAATAATGTTTCTGTTGTTAAACTTCTCCCAATATTAGTCTCTCTTTTTTTGAGGGTGCGGGGAATCCAAGAGACAGCAGAATAGGGGAACAGTAATCACATAAATGGGAACTCTTGAGTCCAAAATATTTAACCGCCTAGAATTAAAACTTAAGAAGATCTAAATCTGCTTCCTTCCCCTTTCCACCTGTACCTGAATGTTTATCTGTTTGTTTTCTGTTTGTGTGGGCAGAGCATATCCTGCCCCTGCAAGTTTTAACACAGAGCTGGACTCATGCTGAGAGCTATGAGAGTTCTCGGTTCCTAGAGAGAAGCATCAGCAAGCAAGGCCATCCCTTACCAGAGGCTCTTATGCTTCATTTCCATCCTTGCCATCTGGCATCCCGTCTCGTGGGCTCCCACAATTGGCTTCTCCAAAACTGGCATCCTTTCCGATTGTCACTAATTACACTGCAGGTCGGTAAATCATTGCAGCCGCGAGAGTGACAGGAGAGAGGGGAGGACCCCCGCCATGCTGTGGAGGGACAGCACGATGCTTTAAACAATTTGTCAATTCTTCATGCTGGAGGCCGTTTTCAGCTCATGACTAGCAACGTGGTACTGCTGGATAGACTATTCCTGGGTGCAGGTGTTTCAGTCAAGAAGAATCATTTCAGGAAACTCCACGCTAAGGTGGTGTTTAGCTCTTGTACATTGGAGAAGCCTGCACATATGTATGATTCTTTAAGAAAGCAACTTTTTAGTGCACTCTCCCTTGTATTGCATCTGAGCGTTTTGTGGGAGTATGAGCTTCGTATGAAGAAAAAAGCAAGTTTCGGGTTCTCTGGAGTCTGGGGAAAAACTTCTTCACATTGAAATTTATGTTTTCCAACATCTTGCAGATCTAAGTGGGGGGGGGGGAGATGAGGATAAGATGAGCATAGGCCAAGGGAAATGCTTTCAGTCTTGTACATTTCCCCTCTTTCCTTAGACTGCAGACCATAATTCTATGAACATGAATTGTACTACTCAGAAGCTGTATTGTCCCATCTTGTGCCCTTGCAGATTTCCATTTAAATCTTTTCAGTCTTATTACTTTACAAATTAAGATATAAAATAGCAATTCATACTCAAGTATATAATCAGTGTCATTATTTTTTTAATTTCTTTTTTTTCCTTCCAATTCAGTTTGATTTTCACACTAAGTTATACTATCATATTTTGCTCAGCTTTGTTTCTCTTCTTCCTTGAATGGTGAAAATGTGGAAGTTTTCACTTTGAGCAAAAACCTCCATCATTTTAACTCAGGACCACAACCAAGTTACAGGGATTCTAGTATATCAGGGATTTTCCTGACGTCTGATCGGATCTGTTTGCTTCTTCCGTTCATGTCCAGAAATAGGACCTGTTCTCTTGCTGTATCCTTGAAATTCCAGAATGATTGTTACATCAGGAGTAGAGATTTTTAAATTTTGACTTGATTCAACCTTGTGTAGTAAATGAGGGGTTTTTTTTCCCTTGCTATAAACTGCTGTGAGTCAGGGCATTTTAATTGGTGGGGGGGTGGTTAAGAAAATGTGCCTTACCATGAATGTTTCTTGCATGTTTATGCGAAATATTCCGTACTGAAAAAAGGGACAACTCTTCTTCCCTTGTTAAATGAACAAGTAGAAGAAGTAGCATGGCCTGGATGACTTCAGTCTTTTCTGATCAACCTGTCATGTTGTGTTTGCTGCATGAATGTTCACTAGGGGCATATAGTCTATAAATTCTTTGCTCTCATTGATTCAGTTTGTTTTGAGTGAATGAGACAGGCCAATAAAAGAAATGTTGCAAGATTCCTTGTCTCTAGATAAAAGCAAGACGAAGAACACTTCCCCCCCCCCCCCCAGCCATGTTCTCTGTAATTTGTATAAGCTGTCTCTGCGCAAAATTAGTGCCTTCTTCCCTTAGGAAGCAAAGCACATACAGAACAAGCAGAGAACTACTTTTTTAAAAAATGCAAAGAGTTAACAATGCTTCTTCTTACTAGAAGTCTACACGAGGCAGCAGCCACTGCCGTTTTGCACAAACTGTGTGATTTGCATCAAAGCCTCATTTGCACAAATATTTGTTTTGTTTTTTGTTCTCTTGTTGAAAATTGCCGCAAAAATACCTTGTCTTCTGATGGATGGGTGGGGGGGGAGAATGTTTGTGGTTACTCATCCTTGCACACAAGGAATTACACATGAGAATCTACATTTATACTGCTTAGATTCACACACATACCCCCCCCAAATAAACTTTCTGAGAAACAGTTTTACCAATAAAATAAAATAAAATAAAATAAAATAAAATAAAATAAAATAAAATAAAATAAAATGTTTTGCATAGCCCTTCGCAAACTCACCCTTAGGCCAGACCCAGGATTTTCCAGGATAAATTTTGGAGTGCTATCTCACTGTGTCAAGGTGGCCGCTCTCAAATGGAAACTTGGTGATGGTAAGGTTTTTTTCACATCCCTGACCAGAAACAAAAGAGAATCAATTGGCTTGGCTGCCAATAACAATGCTTGTAGAAGTGGCGCCGGCAGTGTTGCTTTGTAATGGTATTGCCTCTGCAGAATCTCTCGACTCAAACAGGGAATGCTGAGGGGCTCTTAGCTTTCTCATGAGATGCTCTACAAACAGTGACATGTTGTCAGATGCCATTGCCCTATTGTGCAAGTCAGTAAGCAAAACATTTCTCAAATCCACTGTTGCTTCCACAGATGCTGGATGGTGTCTGTGCCTAATAAAGCAAATAATGTGACTGAATAGCTCAAACAATGAAACAGTGTTTGCATAATGCATGCATTTGGAACACGTTATTCTGAAATTGGCTCTCCATTTGCTGTTTGACCTACAGAAGAAAGAAATAATCTGTTCTGAGCTAAGAGTCTGTTTTGCCTCATGTTAAAGCTTTCAGAATTCTTTCATGTCTTTTGCTGTTTAAAGGTTGCTTGTTTGTTTGTTTGTTTGTCAAATACACCCATTTGAGAGGTCATTTCCCCCTCATTGCTGTTGTTGTTTAGCATGGTTCTCTCCATTAGAGAGCTAAAGATAGGCTTTAGGGTTGCAGTGGATGTTCCATCCAAAGTAGAATCTGGAATTCGTGTACATCTTTCCCAAAGTCCCCTGTCTGGATATGTTTCCTGATCTACTGCTGTTCCAGTAACATCTCTCCTTCAAGCTCCACTAGAAAGTCTTCACTATGCACTAGGTGTATCTTGTGGAATATGCTCACATCTATGGCACTACATAGCTAATCAGGTTTTGGCGATATTGTTGAGGACAATTAAACTCAAGTGAAATCAGGACTTCTGGGCCCAGTATTCTGCATCGTTTATTAACCCCTGCCACAAGTAACACAAAATGTATACATTTAATGCAAAGTTTCTTAGTTTCTATATTTATATAGGTTGCAGAATTCAGTGAGCATCTGAAGCTCCTTTATGCTGATTCAGATCATTGTTTCATCTGACTCTGTATTGTGTGTTATATTTTGATTAACATGAAACACTCCAGCACTTCAGGCAATATACTTGCCCTGCCTTGCTGCCTGGGATCCTTTATAAATGGGGGACACCATCTTCATGCAAGTCATGAGCTCTAAGATTATGGTCCTTATGCTTTCCTTGGTTCAGAATTTGAGTACTTCTTCAGCAAGACTAGCAAAAGCTAGCTGAACACTGGCAAAGTCCTTTCCAACTGTAGTGGCAAGAAAACCCAACAACGCAGATGGATCCACAAACGCACACTCTTATGTAACAGTTTCCACACTGAAGAAGTGCAGCAGATTTTGAAGCTTTAATGCCAAGCAATAGTTTGGATTGCTTTCTGGAAGTATCTGGTTTCCATGGCTAGATATTCTGACTTGGGGTGGTAATACTTGGAGTTTTTCTTCCAACATATTCTTGCTGATTTAGGGGACAAAAATGAAGGGGCTGACTGTGAAGGGGCCTAGGCATGTGATAATCCCTCGGTCCTCCAAATGCCAGCTGTATTTTCTTACTGTCTTAGTTTCATATTTAGTTGTGAGACTGTGTTCTTGTTGGTTGTGTGGAAGGGTTCCCATCCTGCATGGAAATTAATGGATACAAGAACACTTTTAGTACACTTTTCTTAATTTGTACATTTCAGGACATATTTCCTATTGTTTGTGCTTATTTTTTTTTCAGATACAGCTGTGTGTGTTTGTGTACAGGTAGTTCAAAAGACAGAGAAGCAAAGGGGGAGGGGAAAAATCTGATGCTTGCCATTTCCTCCTTTTAAGTGGTAACTGAAAGATACAGGTTTACAAAACACCAATTGGATGACTGCTGGATAGCTCAGTGGTTTAGGCATCCGGCTGCAGAGCCATAAGTTGGGAGTTCCTCACTGTGCCTCCTTGACAGGGGCTAGACTCAATGATCCACAGGGTCCCTTCCAGCTCTGAAGTTCTAAGATAATAATGATGATGACAACTTGATTTTAAAATGAATAATGCAGATATCTTGCCTAACCCTGGCATTTGGTATCATATGGTCAACCTCAGATCTTCTGATCAGAAGAACTAAGAAGGAAGCAAGGGTACACCAGGGCCAGCATCTTGTTCCTTCCCCTGGCTGCCCAGATACCTCTGGACATCCGGTAAATAATCCTGTTCCTCTATATGTTTTTTGCTTTGTGGATTTTATATAGCCATCCTGTTGAATAGCAAATGATGCTTGTATCCTAAACTCCAACATTGTGTCTGTTCTTTTTTTTTCTTCACAAGACCATCTAAGTTAACGCCATCACCACCTTGTTAGTGAGCAGGATCTGTATATTCATTGTGCCTCGTAGGAAGAAAGTTTCCCTTCTGCTTTGCCTGGGATCTCCTTCTAAGCAGTACCGTGAGATAACTGAGTTACAGTGGGCAGAATTCTGTTGTGTAACTTTGCATCTGATTCAACTCAGATCAGGCATCAGATATATTTAACTTATATTAATTTAAAACCTCATATCCCCCTGTTGTAGGTTCTGAGGCTCCCTTGTGCTCCCCCTTGCCCTGGGGAAGACTTTGGGAGCTTTGGGACAGAGACAGGTAGTCTTTAAATGTAAAAAATTGTCACAGGATTAGAATTACATCTGCCAACTCCTGATTTTGGTTTTTAAAGGGTCCCCTCTCTGTCCCAAGGCTCCCAAAGACTTCCCTATGAGAAAAAGAGAGAGAGAGACCCTGATGGAACCTAAAACAGTGGGATAGGAAACTTTTAATTAGTGTAAGTCAAATATTCACAGTAGTGCCAGATCTGAGTTAAATCCAATGTTACAAAAAAAGCGAGAAAGGCTTGAGAAAAAGGGAGGGGTGGAGACCTCTGCATCTTGACGAAGCCTCTGATCCATTTCATCAGTGTGTCCATAGGTCACCTACAGACAGTGGCTCCTTCCATGTTCACCTTGCCCAAAGCATAACATTTTGGTCCCTTCTCATTGCATGGGTTGTTGACTAATGGGGTGGAGCCAGCCAAGGGTGCCTTCTCTTAATGGAGCAGAATCTAAACACAATAAAGCCTTCATTTCTCAGAGTGTGGTTTCATTATTAATATACTTTACAGTTCACAGGTTGTTCATTTGCTTCATGTTTTCTCGGCTGGTGTAATCTGAAGCTCATAGTGCGAACAGTCATAAAATTTCCATTTCCAGTTGAATGTGTGTCCAATTCGCCGTGAAATGTTCTCGCTGCCGTGAATATTAAGTGCAGGAGGAGCGGTTTCTGCAGGATTAACCTGCGAGGTATCCCAGTCATGTTTAGAATTTGAGCAGAAGGTAGAACGGGCTGATATGGCAAGTGTAACAGAGGTGCTAGGAAGTCTCAATGTCAAAGAGAAGAATACAGCAAAGGAGAACAGATCAGCAATGGCAAAGGGAAAACTAGGAGGCTCTGGAGGGCACAAAAGCAATCTAGTCAGACAGAGAGAGAGTCAAAGCAAAGACCTTTCTTTTTCAGCATGTTGACAACTTCCTTGCTAACCTATCTACTTCTTTGGAATTTTCTTCCTCACCTGCTTTTTTTTCCTATCCCCTCAACCTCTCCATGATTAAGAGGAGGAATTTGAGATACCAACTTATCTATGGATCCAACTCAGTTTATTTTATGGTTATCATGGAAAACTATTATGGGCTTTCCTTTTTTACTTCCAAGTTCTCTTCTCTATTGACTAGAGAAGAGAACTTGGACACACCTATTGCTTTCCCCCCCATTCATAATGAACTAACACTATCCTTTCATTCAGTGTTAACTGTCCTAGGAGTCCCCACCACCATTTTATGAGAACTCTGCACCATTGGCAGCACCCAAACTCCTTGCTTTATTTCATTACCTGCAAAATGAATACCACACTTTAAGAAGGGTGCTGACAAACTGGAACAAGTAGAGCAACAAGGATGATCAGGGGACTGGAAACCAAGCTCTATGAGAGTGAAAAAAGAAAGGGCCAGATTACACAGATGCAAGATACAAGTAGCTTGCTACTTGTTTTATTTTTTCACAGTGCACTAAAAGGTACCGTATTTTTCGCTCCATAAGACGCACCTTTCCATAAGACGCACCAATTTTTTAGGAGAAGAAAACAGGAAAATATAATCTGTTTTCTTCGCTCCATAAGACGCACAGACTTTCCACCCCCCCTGTTTTGTGGAAAAAAAGTGTGTCTTATGGTGCAAAAAATACGATATCACCTACTCTTGCATTTGTGCAAACCCCATGAGGAAAGATTGAAAGGACTGGGCATGTTTAATCTTGATAAAAGAAGAGTTAAGGAAAATATAATAGTTCTCTTCAAATATGTGAAAGGTTGTGGAATAGAGGAGGATCAGGGTCTGTTCTCAATCATTCAAAAATGCAGGACATGTAAAAATGGGCTCAGGTTACAGGAAGCCAGGTTATGGTTGACTATCATGAAAAACTTCCTAACTGTTAGAGCAGTACTAGAGAACTCGTTACTTTGGGCGGTGGTGAGTGCTGCAACACTAGTGGCATTCAAGAAAAAGTTAGACGACCGTCTATCAGATATACTATGATTTAGATTTCTGCATTGAGTAGAGGACTGATGGTCTTATAGAGACCCCTATAGAACTCAATGACTCTATGAAAATTAATGGAGAATTTTGTGGCAGCAGACAGAGGGGGAGGATGTTATGATGTCAAAGGCTGAGCCAGCAGGAATCTACATGTTTTATTTGTACGTGTTTGGCATGTGAATAACTAGCAGCATGGCAGATTTAATTAGTAAACCCACTGTGGCACCATGTATCTGAGGCAACAACTTACATATGGTGCCCCAAATACTTTGCTTATGGTGCAGCCTGTGGGGTTACCCTAGAGGGTTTTCTTGGTGGTGAAACCCCATTTCTAGAACTCCCATTAGAGAGCCAGATGATCCCTGCTCACTCTGTTTCCTTCCAGGAGACAGTTAAAAATATAGCCATTTGTACAAACCTTCTGGGAATAAGCATGTTTGATCTGTTTTCGGTTATATTTAGTTTAGCAGATATTTGCAATTTGTGGTGTTAGCTGTGTTTGTTTATGTGTTTTGTTAGGTGCCCTGCAGCCTTTTAAAGGAGAGTGAAAAAAATAAATCGAATTGCTGTTGTCTTCATCACCCTCTTCCATCTCTTCCTCAACCTTAACTTCAACCTCAACCTCCTCATTGCCATAACTGGCAGCGAGGAATAAATTGGCACCAGCTCTGTGTGGTCCACCCAACCAGGGAGCGGAGACTGTGCCATATGATCCATCTGTTATGATAACAGTTTCACTAGCCTAATGAGTAGCTCCAGAGAACTCAATTTCCTGTAGGTGCCATTGTGTGCGCAACAAGATTTGTCAAACATTTTAGATGAAATTAATTTAGATCAAATTGCAATCTGCTTATGGGGTTTCTTGCAGTCAAGAGGGAAAGAGTTGTTTGAGGTGGAAAAGCTCTTTCTTTCTACTTTGCTTCATTCATAGACAGAGAAAGAGTTGTGCAGACCAGGAGAGCCAGTTGGTGAGATGATGCATAGACCCTTTCGCTTGATTTCTGACAAAGTGGCTATTAATTTTTAACATGGTACACATTGCCATGACTTGTTTTCATCCTAAAGATTCATTCTGACCAGATGCTATAGGATGCTGTGGGATTTGAATGTCATCTAAAGGAGAATAGCAGAAGAACTGTTCAAGTTTACAAGTCCAGGGTAGTGTAATCTGGTAAAGCATCACAGGCACAACAGAGTTAGACTCAGCAAACAGTGGAAATCTGACTTGCATGTTTGGGTGTGGAAATTTCGTAAGTTATTGATTCTTAGGTTTGTTGATCCTCAATCAATATCCGTTTCTTTTTTAACAGTAGGCAACAAGAACTTCAAGGATCCTGGGAAACAGCCTCACACAGTACATGAACCAAGGGCCAAAGTTAGAAAAAAAAAGTAGTCATTAGAAGTCATTTCTTAAATGCCGAAAACATTTGATATTCATACAGGAACTTTTTATGCTTCCCATAGTTTGCAGATTAGCTTGCTTTGTTTTGTGATTAGTCATTGGGAGGCACGTACATACTGAATCACGTCACAGAAACAAAAATAGATTTCAGCTTCCAATAACTTGCTACCTGTTGTTTTTATTATAAACACAAACAGACATACAGGACGAACACAAACATGTATGCGGGGAGATAATTTCCATATATCCATCTAGCATATAAATCTGACTACATAAACCATATTGCCCTAATAAACATATTTAGGCTATATCCATCTAATATATAATTTTGACTACATAAACCATATTACCCTCCTAAGCATATTTAAACCATTATTAAGCTTAGAGATAAACTTCCTCACTTTATAATGATTAGCATACATACATTGTCTAATATACAAACTTAGACCTACAGTGGTGCCTCACATTATGACGTTAATTCGTTCCAGCAAAATCGCTGTAGAACGAAAACTTTATAAAGTGAAAATAAAAAAGCCATTGAAACGCATTAAAACCTGGTTAATGCGTTCCAATCAGCTAAGAACTCACCGTCCAGCAAAGATCCTCCATAGGGGCGGTGCCTGTGCAGCGAAAAATGGCTCCTAAACACAGTGGGGAGCCATTTTGACCACCTGGCGGCCATTTTGAAAACCCGACGATCAGCTGTTTTGATTGTCCGGAAGTGAAAATCAGTTCCTGAAACAGGGAACCGATCATTGCACAGCGAAATCCCCCCATTCAAAATGTTATTTTGCGATTGCTTTTGCGATCGCAAAAACCTCATCGTAATGCGGATTCGTTGTTAAACGGAGCGCCCGTCTTGCGAGGCACCACTATATATTGATCTTATATTCAAACTACTCTTAACTGCATAGACCAACTATGGTTCATATATTACTTAGTGTCTTCATGTTTCTGACTTATCATCAATACCTTCTAAACAATTATAATCAAGATATATAATCTAATTTAAGCATTATATGTACTTATCAACCTTTTAAGACATTTAACTTGCTACCTATTGTTTGACCCAGAGGTGTTTCAAATCCCTCTGTTGAATACAGCTATTCTAACCCAGAACTTAGAAAAGTTAATTTCCTACACTAGAAAAATTAACTTAGAAAAGTTAATTTTCCTACACACTAGCTGGATAATTATTGGAATTAAAAGGGGGGGGAAAAGTTTCCAAGCAGGAGGTTTAATTAAAACTTCTATGGCTCACCAAAAGTATCATTCTGGTATTTGGAATGAGCAAAAGCACCACTGGGCTCATTTTCACTTGTACCTCCTGTGAAAACCAATGGCTAATTAGCAAAGAGGGAAATGACGAGTTCTTCTCTGAGAAAGGTGTTATAGAATGTGCCCCCACCCTGTTTTAAGAAGACAGGGACACTGGCAAACATCCTGTTGCTTAATGTGACAAGTTGCACTACGGTAGGCCCATTGAATCAATGGGGATGTTGTGAGTCAGCTCCTTTGAAATTTCCATTGCTGCTGAAATAAGTCCCAGTTCGAGTAGGGCTATTTGAATCTATGGAACTTGATTCGCCAAATCCCCACGGATTCAGTGGCCCAACTCTAGTGCAATTTAATATGCTAAGCAACAGGATTTGGGCCAATGAATATCTTTCCCTTTGCCTCTTATAGTACCAGAAACAAGTTTAAATTCTCTCCCAGACACTGCTTGTGACTGTGCAAGTGTATGAGATAAATTAATGAAGCTGGGAAATGCAAGCGCCACTGCTGCTATATGGATATATGGGATTTTATCTCTTCCCATCTCTTTTGTAGATATGGCAATTCTGAACAGTTCCTTAGCAGCTGCTCAGTGGTAATATGCTGGGCATTAAGTTCTGGCTTCCCTCAAAATTCCTCAGATGTTTTACCAGAAGAGAGGGCCCCTGGAGTCCTCCAAGTGCCTCTAAGAGAGAAATTTCAGAGCCAGATTTTATTCTCAAGCAGGATACAGTAGGAACAGATGCCCAAGTTTTTATTAAAAGCATCCAAGGCAGAAGGGACAGGCAGTGTTCACCATCCCCTGTTCCCCAGCACATGTCAAATTGGTTTAGAAATCTATTGAGCTGCCTAGGAGCCAGAATGAATTTGGATCATTCCTTCCCTTCTTAAGGGCACTGGGAACTTCACAGCAGACAAAACGAGTTTGCATTCCTCCAGAAATGTAATATTCTCAAGGGTGACTGATCAGAGCTTGGAAAGGCTACTTCCTGGGTTACAGGCCCCAAAATCCCATGCTCAGCATAGGCAATGCCCATGCTAATTGGGGAATTCTGGTCCCCAAGGTAATTATCTGAACCTCCGGTCATGATACTGCCAGGAGGAAAACTGCATTTCTTGATAGAAATAGCTTCCCCGTTCGCCAGCGCTGCTACGGGGTATGCTTGGCTCCAGAGAGTGACAGCTGCGAGAGGTGTTCCTTCTTCCCTCTTTCCATGTGCAAGTTTCCTCACCCCTTCAGCCAGCCATGTTGTTTGGAGGGAGTAGGGAAAAGGGTTGGGGGATTGGCAACTTGTTGGATAGGTGGACGTGGTTAGATAAGCCAGGAATCTTTCTCCACAGTTAAAGATAGTCACAGCTATAGAGAGCCCATTTGTGCCAGCATCTCCAAGGATTGCCGAGCTTCCAAACCTGTGTCTTAAGTGCTCCGTTTCATATCGTTCTGGTAGTTAACCTAAATCAGCCTTCCTAAAATTTAAAACCCGTTGCTTCTTTCAGCTATATAAAGTTTCTGGGGCTTTTTCTTCTCCTTTCAGATCATTAGAAAGATCCCTGTGTGTCCATTTGGTTTCTTGTGAGGCGTGTTTTACAGCTGTGCTTATAGTACAGTGTTCTCTCAGAAACTAGTAGCCCCATTAACCTCTTTCTGTCCCTCCCAAGGTGTTTTGTCTTTCTGTGGGGATGAATTTGAAGGTTTTTTAAGAGCACAAACTTTGGCATACTGTGCAGGGTCACAGTGAGGTCACTATGTGCTTCTGCTGAATCCTGAAGCCTGCCCATGATTGCATGCAGCCGTATTGCACTGAATTGCTTCCATCCATGGATCCAGCCCCTGCATGGTGGAAGAGGACAGTTGCTCCGGTTTGGAGGGTCTAGGGAATTTGCTTAAGTTTTCAATCTGAAAACTCAAGAATTATCCAAGGCACTCAACTGATTTAGGGGGAGAAAGTTCAACAACGTGGATAGTAAACTTCACATTAAAACCTAGAGCAAATTTACCAGGCCCACAACATCAGAGTCAGCAGCCTCTACTGCTGCGCGGGGAGCCTGAGAGGTTTTTTTGGGAGGTAGGGAGGGTTTTGCAAAGAATGGGGTTCCCCTAAATCTGATTATCCATTCCTTTTTTTGGTGTGATGTTTTTGTTACATAAGGACTGACATTTGGAGAATTGAGTTCACTATTGGTATATACTATAACGATTACTTCAAGACAGCTATTTCTGTTAGCACATTCTGTGTCCCTGTTTTACTTTCAGCGAAGGAAGCTTTGTAACAGAGGCCTTGATCCAAAAGCGTTTTATCAAAGTACGGAGGTTACTTGAGGAGTTCTGCTGTTATTTCAGCCCCACATGCACTCACCTCTGCCCCAACTCAGTTGGGTGCAAAGCCGTTTCCTTTCTTCCTTTCCACATTCCTAGGTGGTATTGCTGTGTGCTGCACAAGGGGGGGGGTGACTTTCAAAGTTGGAGCTTGTGTGGTTAATTTATATGGCATTTTGGGATTTTTTTTTTCCCCCATCGAAAAAGCATCCTAGAAGGGCAGCGTATGGCAGAATTACTTGAAGATGCTTTGGGAGCTGTTAGGATACCACAAATGGGTTAGAAGGGTGAGGAAAGAGGCTCGGGGCACTGGTTCAGAAGCTGCGTTAAGACAAATATGAATCTTTGAAAGCTGGGGTAATTGCAAGAGAGAGGGAATGGCAGATTGCAGATGTTGAGTGATGGGTTGGGAGGGGTTGCGTCAGGGCTTTTTCGCACAGCACACAGCTAAACCATGAGATTTTCTACCACAAGGTTTCATCATGGCTGACAATCTGAATGGCTTTGAAAGGGGCTTAGATAAATTCATGGCAGGGAAAGCAGCACCGGTCACCAGACATGGCGGATATACAGTGCATTCCACCCAGGAATGGGGGCGGTATGTCTCTCAATGCCAGTCACTGGGACACAGAAGCAAGCAGACACACTTCTACGTGTGATGTCTTACAGGTATCTGGTTGACCATCTGAGGACACAAAGCAAGACTAGGTAGACCTTTAGTCTTATTCTTTATTTATTTATTCACTCATTTAAAGTATTTATACCTCACCTTTCTCCTCAAAAAGACCCTAGGCAGCTTACGATATGAAAACAAACAAAATTAAAAGCTGCAGAACCATAAAGTATTAAAATATTTTAATTATCAGGTTACACCGGTGCTGCTGTGCTACTCCTTCACACTGTGTTGGGGCAATGAATGAAGCTTTAGCTCTCACGAGAGGAGCAATGAAGACAATGGCTCAGTATTAGAGAACAGGCTTGGCATGCAGGAGGTCCTAAACTGAATCCTTGCCATTTTGAGTTAACAGGTTTCAGACAGTAGTAGGCATCCTTCAGTCTCGAGAGACTATGGTATTGTGCCCTGTATGGAGGACTTGGAACAACGTCTAGTGTGGCTGAGAAAGTCAACTCGAGAGTGACAATCTCTTCCACACTGAAGACAAATCCAATCTGTCCCCTGTCCAGCTCCTTGGTTTTGTTGCTTTTGTGACTTCCTCTTTGCCTCGGCCTGCTGGACAAGGGTCTCTTCAAATTGGGAGAGGCCGTGATGCAACGCCTGCCTCCAGGCTGAACGCTCAGATGTCAGAGTTTCCCATCTGTTGAGGTCCATTCCTAAGGCCTTCAGATCCCTCTTGCAGATGTCCTTGTATCGCAGTTTCAGATAGTAGCTGCACGAGGAGCCCTCCTGTGATCACAGAATTCTCATTTGTCCGAATAGATGGCACTGAAATACATGGATATAGGGTCTAACTTAGTATGCTGCACCCTGTTTTCCCCTCCTCATGCTGACATTTGTGGGAGGATGTAGGAACTGGTGCTAGGGTAGCTCCTAAACCATGAATATGATCAGACAAAGAGCAGTGTCAGAACTATGTGTATTTAACCCCATTCCACCACCACAGAAATCCCAAAATTTTATGACCATAACTATAGAATAAACAGAGAACATGTAAATGTTTTAACTGCAGTCTTTCAGATTGTTAAGACATTGAGTTCCGTGTCATTCTGGGCATGCAGAAGATTGTAGCTAAAATGCTGTTCATGTATGTTTGGTGGCCCTTATGTTGCTGAAATTACATAAACAGAATTTTAGCTATTGCCTTTTTGCTTTCCATAAATGAGAAACTGTAAATTCTGTCCTCATCATCTTCAAGACAAGGTATTTGCTTGTCCTTGTGATGAGAACACTTGCATTTCCAAGAATTACTTTTGTGCAAATCACATAATTTGTGCAAATTGTTTAAATTTGTGCAGATGTCTAAATTTGTGCAGAAATACACGTCACTAATGTCTTGTTTCTCAGACTCTTAAGAATTAAGAATTAGAAGTTATTTGAAATCTGTTCACCAACCAACCACTCCATCTCCACTTGCAATAGCAAAAGACAGCAATTTTTCTGCAAACTGTGGAATATTTGGTAGGGAGGGGAACTCTCTCTTTCCATTACTGTCTTGCTGGAAATCAAACTCTTGCAGAGGCTCCAAATTTTTCAACACTCATATTTAATATTACAGTCTCATTGAATGCAAGTAATTGTGAAAGTATCCTTCCCATCCCTATAATAAGAGGAGGTGTGGAAAAAAATAGAAGGTGGACATTGGCCACTGTGACCACTCTTTGGTTCATCTCCTTGCTTAGGTCCTGAACCAAAGCCCCTCGAGGACAATGTGACTCTTTCTATTGACTTCAGTGGGCTTAGGATCAGGCCCTTAATGCACAGCTGCTTTCATGCAGATACCATTCATCCCATGAATACTGCAGTGCCCAAGGTGCTGAGAAATTCTCAAAGCCCTGAAGCTGGGTGAAGAACAGTATTAAGTTTTATTTTGGCCATGCCATCACCTTGAGAGAATGTACGGGGGAGTCTCTTTATCTTTCTTCTTATATATAAGGGGAGCACACACATACTATTGCCCAAGATCAAGGATCTGGAGCAAGGCAAAGATCCATTTTAACATTTCTTGGCCTTGCTACAAAGCTAAAAGAGTTTTCTCACTCTCCTCCCTCCCATGTAAATGCAGATAATCATTTATCAAGTTACAACTTACTATTTTCTTCATGAGACCACTTAGTAAGCCAGTTAAGTGTATCCTGGGGAATTTAATCATACCTCTTAATATGTTCAGACAACTGAAGAAACTGGAGTAATGCATTTCTCAACACCAGTTGAAAGGATAATATAGATGACTAAGCAGCTACATGCACGCTATGGTATGGTATCAAAACATTACCTCTCATTTACTTTTTTCTAGAAGATCCTTGTGTCTTTGTGTTCACTGAAATGTTTTACATAGTCAGTTTTAAAACACATTTCAAACAGGCAGTGAGACTGGCACACCTTTGAGCATTTGGCTATTTTCAGTTGTCCAGAGGAAAAGAAAGAAAGAAATCAATCTGTAGAGTGGAACATCATCTTTAATTGTGCTAGAGACTGGATATTTTTTAAAGAAATTGAAGTTCATTCCATGGGTCTAACATTTCCGCTGGTGGTTAGGCAATACAGTACATCTTTTTGAGCAGCTAGAGATTGCAGAAATCCTAGAAGGTGAGGAGCAGCATTGTATTGGCAATACCTATCAGTTTAGAAGATTGGATGGATATCTGGAGGATGATGCCAGGCCCATCTCTGCAGCACCATTCTCCCTCCACACACGCTCACACACGCTCATGCTGATTTTAGCACCAGTTCTTACATTGTATGGATAGATCTTGCTTGGTGTAGCTGCTGAACATTTGATTTCCCTGCCTAAGAATGACATCAAAAAACTGGAACATACCTAGCAAAGATGTTGATGGGGCTGGAGATGCAATCTGATGAGGAAATGTTGAAGGAGATAAGTGTGGTTAGTCTGGAGAGAAGAAAATTAAAAGGTGACGTGGTAGCCATCTTCAGATATTTCAAATAGTGTCATATACATTATGGAACAGATTTGCTGTATTTTGCTTCACGGTATAGAACCTGGACTGGAAGGTTCAAATTATAAAAGCAGGGAGAATAGTGAAACAGACTGCTTCAGAAAATGATGGGCTATTCTTTGATAGACTTGTGAGAGGCTAGTAATGCTGGTATGGTTACCAAGGATGCTGTAAAGGTTCACCTTTGACTGATCTCATGTCAGTTTCAAAGATCCCTTGAGGAAACATCCAGCTGTTTGATATTCCTTCCCCGCCCTCACCCCCCCCATTTCAGAGTACCCCCATTTCAGAGTATCAGAGGGTGAACATCCACGTACAATGACTGCTACCCAAATTTTCTCCTCTTTTTCTATTGCTTTTTGGTGGGAGGGATATAAGAAACAGTTTGCATTTATTAGGACTCCAGCATCTAACTGATAAATTATTGAGGGATTTTTAAAAAACTTAATTAAGTGCTTATTTATTTTTTTAAAAAAAGTTACCCCTCGTTTCTCCTCGAAAAGGACTCATGGTGGCTTACAACACTGAAGGACAATATTAGAAAACGAAAACAATGAGCATGCAATGGTGGTTAACATCATTAAAAGATAACATTTAAAGTATACAATAGTATACTTTTTTAAAAAAATGCTACTCTGAGAAATGGAAACTACGAAAATGGAAAACATAAAAAGTACTAAAAATCCAATCAAAGCAGTAAAGCAGAACGATCTATCTAATACATTAAGGACAGCAAAGATGGGGCCAGCCTGGCCTCCTGTGGGAGGGAGTTCCAAAGTCTGGGAGCAGCCATAGGGAAAGCCCCATCAGACACAGGTGATGGGAGAAGAGCAACAAGTCTTCCATATGAGCCAGGCAAGCCTTGTCTCTTTGTGTCTGCCTGTCCCTTCAAACATGTGTTCGTGCATTGTGCATACATACACATAAACAACACATTGACACACCGATAGAAGGAAAGAGGGGAGGTACAGCAGGGACATACTTCTTATAAAATGAGCACACACACACATACACACACAGAGAGGGGGGCACATACATTTAGTTGATAGATCAATTAATATTTAAATCTCCCAGGATTAATCCACTGAGATTTCTTTAGCCTGGTGACTGCGATGCAAGCAGGTTGACTTCTAGCTGAGCAATGATCAAGGAAAGGTAGGAAAGCGTGCTGCAAATGCTGTTCTCCTCTAGAATTTCCCGGTGCAGGAACTAGAAGCAGCGTTCCCACTGAATGTGTTAGGCAGGAGACTTTCTCCAGACAAGGAATGCCAAGCCCAGGGGGCAGATTTTTCCCCTGTCTAGACGAGAGGCTCATAGGGAGAGGCGTCTTCTACATCTCCAGGGCCAAGAGACAAAAAGTGTGCCAGCCTGAGAGAGAAGGACAGTTGAAATAACTGCAGTGTATTAAAGAGGTTACGGGAAGGGGGAGGAGGGAAGGGAAGGGACCCAGGGGCTACCGCATTGCCATGGCTTTAAATTACAGAGTAGGAGGATGAAAATATAAGAGAGGAAGGGATGGGGGAGAGAGAAGGAGGGAAAGGAAAGCAGGAAGAAGAAGAATTGGCTTTGTTTTACCAAGCAGATGGGAAAGTTCAGAGGATCAGAAAAAGACTATCATTATCTTGACTCGATGGTGACAGGACATGAAAAGAATGGCATTCTTTCCCCTGTCTTTACCTATGAGTGGGACTTTGGCAGAATGCATTCCGGCTAGACTCAGCAGTGAGAGAGAAAGATGGGAGGCAGGAGGGAACTTCAAAGCCGGCAAGGAGGGGAATTATCTCCACAGCTGGACAGCAGCTTTTGGTTTGTTTTATTGTCTTCTTGCTCTCTCTCTCTCTCTCTCTCTCTCTCTCCCTCCCTCCCTCCCTTCTCCTTTTCCGTCCCCCACTTCTTTCTATTCCGATGTCCCATAGTTTTTGGCTTCCATGCAAAGGGAAGGGGGAGGGAGAAAGAGAGAACACACCTGAATCTTTTGTTCTAAACACAGATGAACACACCAGTTACGTGTGCTGCCAGCCCAGCTCTTCCAGCGACACCAGAGTCAGTGTGGAGTTGAGCAGGCTCAGACGCTGAGAGTATATAATCCTTTGCTGTGAGATGCAAGGGGGAAATGACAGCATCCAAAGGAGAAAGGGAAAGAAAAATATTGTGTACATGAGAGGAGGAATTGGGTTATTTGTCTGTCGCTGACACTGCACTATATACTATGGCGTAGTCACCTGGAACCCAGGAACTGAGAATTTTAGAGACCTCTTCTGCTGGAGGGGTGCGAATCCACCTAATCTGCACACACATATACCAACCTCTCTGAGGCTCTCTGTGCAGGGGTTCAGATCCCCTTGGAGAAAGGTCATGACATACAAGGAAAATGTCCTCTTACACATGTTTGTAGTTTCATTCCGATGCTCCTTGGCTAATAGTATCAGGTAGCAGCTGGTGAGAAATCTCCCTGCTTCATGCTCTGGAAAGCTACTTGCCAACTCAAGGCCATACAAGATGTAATAAAAATTAAGTGACTGCAATGAACATGTATGTTTTCTCCAGACAAGACATGATGCTACTTCTGTGAATTTGTAGGTCTCTTAATGCAAAGAGCAGTTCCGGGGGTGGTTGAGAAGGTCATTGGGACTACAGTGGGTGGAGATGGAGAGTTTGGTTCTTCCCCTTCCTGGGAAATAGAAGGGGAAGATATGGAGGCAGTGACAGATTTTATTTTCCTGGGCTCCATGATCACTGCAGATGGAGACAGCAGCCACGAAATTAAAAGACGCCTGCTTCTTGGGAGGAAAAGGATGACAAATCTTGACAGCATGTTAAAAAGCAGAGACATCACCTTGCCAACAAAAGTCCGAATAGTCAAAGCTATGGTTTTTCCTGTATGGAAGTGAGAGCTGGACCATAAAGAAAGCAGACCGCCGAAGAACTGATGCCTTTGAATTGTGGTGCTGGAGGAGGCTTTTGAGAGTCCCCTGGACTGCAAGGAGAACAAACCTATCAATTCTAAAGGAAATCAACCCTGAGTGCTCACTGGAAGGACAGATCCTGAAGCTGAGGCTCCAGTACTTTGGCCATCTGATGAGAAGAGAAGACTCCCTGGAAAAGACCCTGACGTTGGGAAAGTGTGATGGCAAGAGGAGAAGGGGACGACCAAGGATGAGATGGCTGGACAGTGTCTGCGAAGCAACCAACATGAATTTGACACAACTCTGGGAGGCAGTGGAAGATAGGAGGGCCTGGCATGCTCTGGTCCATGGGGTCATGAAGAGTCGGACACAACTAAAAGACTAAATGAAACACTGCCTTAGTTCCAACAGGAAACCCTCCAAAGATGCTACTTGTATCGAAATGAGATCCTTCCTTTTTACTAGGGATGTCAGCTTTCAATTGCCTCACATTCATATGCAAGGACAAGGAGTGATGGCATTACTCTACTGACCCTGCAGGAAGGTCCTTTTTGTGGCTTCTCAGCAAAATAAGAGAAAGATAAACAGCATGCTTATTTATATACATATATTTCAAATGAAGCAAATTCAGCAGACGATTTTTCACAACTAAGGCAAATTGCATAAAGGTACAGGCCATGCTCTTTTGCTGCAGGGACTTTTAAGGATTAAAAGTCTCAGAGAGATGGACTACATTTAAAAAATAGCAACCAGCCAGTTTTTCTTTGCTTTTTGTGTTTTCTTTCTTTGTTTCTTGAGGGAAGGGATACTAATTTTGCACAAGGAGAGTTTGCACAAATTAGAAATCCTAGGATGAGGGGTGGGGGAAAGTATCACCTGGAATCATAGGGCTTGAGTAATTCCACATCCTGGTGTCTTGCTGACACATGCTACATTGTTGAGAGCAAAGAATACATTGAGTGTTGTTTACATCCTTATTCCCTATTCCCTGCAAACCTGTTGTTCTTCTCCTTCATCTTCCCTATGGGAAGTATTTATATTTTCAGAAGTTACCAACACACATGGACATTTATTAGTTCCATTCCGACATTTAACGTAAGGTCCTGCCAACCTAGCAGGTTTGAAAGCAGGTAAAAATGGGAGTGGATAAATAGGTACCATCTCGGTGGGAAGGTAACGGCGCTCTGTGTCTAGTTGCGCTGGCTACGTGTTCACGTAAATTGTCTTCAGACAAACGCTGGTTCTACGGCTTTGAAAACGGGGATGAGCACTGCCCCCTAGAGTCGGACATGATTGGACTAAGTGTCAAGGGGAACCTTTATTGGGCCTTGGAAAAAGATGCTACCACACAATGTGGACTGATTATATAGCAACCTCCTTATATATAAATACAGAGTAGGTCTTGGGAATCATGCAGACACCCCATGAAGTTAACTGAATGCCTCTTCGGGGGGAGTGGGTTGCCTCAGGTGTGTTCCCAGCACTCCTGGCCCTCTCTCTCAGCCTAGCCCAGTCCATGCCTTTTAGATTTTAAGCCTGAGGATATGAATGGACGTACCTTTGGTCTCTGTTTGCTACTGGGAGCCTTTGAGGTTCTTAGGTGGGTTTTTTTTGGGGGGTGGAGGAGAATGCTAAATAGCCTGGCAAATGCTTTGAGTAAATAAATGCATGGCGCAAGGGAGGAGCACAAGAGAGAACTATGGATTTCCGGGCTCAGCCTTGTTCATATTTATGGGATGGATGGAATGACTACATCTCCAGAAGGTGGCAGCTAGGTAAGTATGCGCTTTGAAAGCTCTTCTGGCTATGTTTCTGTCAGCCTGTTACAAGGGAGCTGAAGCTGATGAATACCAATGGGTTGGCAGCTGTCAGGGCTAAGGCCGTTTGATTCATTTCCAGAATAAAGCAAAGATTCTGCTTCCCACCTCCCGGGCAATAAAGCCAAAAGGAACCGCAAGGCCTTGTAGTCTCACCCTCCGTTCTGTTGTGCTCAGTCACCTAGTTAAGTAGTTGATGAAACTGATCCGTCTGTGGGTATTTACTTGAGAAACAAAACAAAGACCCCAAAAAAACACACATTTCCATATTGTCTTGCTGGTCCTTTAAAAAGAACCCCCAAAACAATGATCACCTACATTTTTGCTCAGGAGCAAGAAAACCAAGTCGTCAACTTTCCCTTACGATTTTGAAGGCCGGATGATTGATACATAATATAAGGTGCTGTCTTGTACTGAGTTGGAACATTGATCCATTTACTAAAGCATTTGTTCATTGCCTTTCTGTCCACCAGGGTTCCCAAGATGATTTACAATAGATTAAAATAAACAAGAAGAGATTTAAGGCATGTTAAAAACAGATTTAAAGCATTTTTAAAATATCCTTTAATATTGTCTACACCAAGGATCGGCAAAGAGCAGGCTGTAGGGTGGATGCGACCCCAAGCCAATGGCCCATTTGTCTCGGCTCTTCACCCTTGAAACAAAAATTGTTTGTTTAGCTCAAAATAATGTCCTCCTCCCCCTGATTTTTAATATGCACTCATGCATATGAATCATCTTCTGCCAGCCTTTTGCCCTTCCTGCCCTTTCCCCCAGGTATCTCCACCATTGGCCGAGGCACCTTCCACCCATTAGGCATCATGAGCATTGTCCCCCAGCAGAGTCAATAAAACCCTCTTCCTTCCAACGGCCCCTTATGGAAAAAGATGGGAGAGATTTAAGCTTTATTCCCAGGGCTAAGCATAATGGGACTGCCTTACAGGGGCTGGAAGAAATCGCCATGGCTCGTCTGTTCCTCTGAGACCCCGCAGGACACTCTTCCATCCCTCTTCATCAAGGCCTTTTCTGCCTCTTTTTACTTTAACATTGGCTCCTTGTCTTATGAAACACTGAAAATTTATCTACAATCTGCCCTCTCCTCGCCTCCCAACCAGCTGCCTCTCCCCCCACTCTGTTCCTTCACTTCTTCTCATTTATTTCTGACAGGCATCATGTAGCAAATTCCTAATTTGACGAGCTAGATATATCCTACAGATGGAAAAAAAAAAAAGGGGAGAAAGAAGGGGTGAGTGAAGAAGAAGGGAGAGAGAATGACACAGAGAGATGCAGAGCTCCACTATATTTACTATTTCTGTATTCTCCCACCCACTGAAGGCAAGGTGCAAAACATTAAAAAAAAATGAAGGAAGGAAGGAAGATGGGCAAATATGGGTGGCGAACCTACAACCACATTGTAGGTTCTGTGGGCATCTCTTCAACATGTGGACAGTGAAGAGGGCAGGGGTTTTTCTTTCCACTTGACTATAATCACATACTGCTGAACACTCTCTGGTTAGATTTACCTGCACCATTTTGCTGCCTGAGACAAATAACCAGATGGCACTCCCTAGGGAGGTGATTGGGGCAGTGGGAAGGGGGCAGCCTATGGGGTTGGGGGCAGGGTTAGTTTCCCATCCACCGAGGCATGAAACTTTAAAAAAACAGTTCATAGGAACTCGTGGTAGCCACGAACCACCATTTCTGTGGTTTATGCCCATCTCTATTGCTAGCATCTGCCACTTAAGACAACCACCTCATTCCACCTAATGGGAGAACCTTCATTTGAGAAAAGGGGTTCCATAGTGCATAACCTTGTTTGACAGGCTCACACTCCCAGGCCCATGAAGGCTTTTATTTGTCATTGACCTGGGATGACTGCCCCTTTCTACCTAATATTAGAACCAGACCTGCTCTGTGGTTTATCTCCTAAAGTGAAGACCTTGGAAGCTGTATAACACTTCTGATTCCTTATGCCTTCACTCCCCACTGGAAGTTTCTCTCTTCAACTCAGACTGCGCACTGAAGTCTGGAATATTGGCTGAACACTTTCCTGGAAATGCTAAGTATCAGGATGTCTCTGGGTTGCATTAAACCACGCTCTGCCCCTCTTTAGATCTCCATTTTTCCCAGCAGGAGGGAAATGATGAAATCTGAAGTGTTAAACTCTAGAGCATCTCTTAGAAAAATGCTATTAATTTTTTGAGTCCTATCTCTGCTCCCTTTTCTCTCTTCCTCTCTCTTATTTCTGAGGACACATATTCAGTACTAGCTTCTTTCTCAGGTTTGCTCCCTCTTCTTCTCACTCCCCAACCAGACAGACGCAGCCTACTTGGCAAACAACTAGCTGAGGAAGGCAGCTAAATAAAGATGACAAGCTCCATACTCTGAGTGCTAAGTAAGTCTGAAAGACACCGTGTGCTGCTCCCAGCTATGCACTGATATCTTCTTTCTCACTCTCCATAGTTCTTAAGCAGAACAGTGTTTTCCTCTTGCTGCCAGCTATACTTCCCTTTCCTTCTCTGGCCTCCTCCTCTCTCTTGCATCTCTTCTGACCTTCTTCACATATTCCTTGGGTGGGTCTACTGCTTCCACATAGTACTGTAATTGTTATCCCTGAGGGTTCTCATGTAGCAGGTAACAAAACATATGGCAGGGAAATTTCAGATTCTGTGGAATCTGTATCTGTGAGCAGGGAAGACGTTGCCCTTCCCATGATCTCTTGGGAAGCAGAACAACATGAGTAAGAGTTGGGACAAACATCTCAAGTCAGCTGCCGCCTCCTCCTCTTTGTCCTCCTCTCTCAACATTTGTGTGGGATGGGCAAATATGCACCTGGGATGGGAGAAATTAGGGAATGGAAAAAAACAGCTTGATACTTCTTTCACTTCTGTTGAGTTATGCTTCATTTTGTCAACTGCAGTTCCACTTTGTGGCCATTATCTTGGTAGTGGTGATGCAGCCCAGCTAAGAGCATGCCCAATAAATGCCCTGTTAGGACGAGGAAGTTCTAGTTGCTTAGGTCTCTGGTTCACATTCCTCAGTAATTTACAGTGTCTTTCACTCCACTTAGCTACACATGACTGTGCCATTGTTTTCAACTGCGAAATGTTGAAAGGTGTTAAAAGAGAAAAAAAAGAAACCAATAACCTTTTGAAATAACAGAACAAGTGTTTTCTACCTCCTGACTTCACACTGCCACTTTTCCAAATCACTGCAAATCAAGCTCCTGGCTTTTTTAGCAGCTGACCATCAGCTAGAGAGCACATCCTCTTGGTCTCAGTTTCAGTTTGGTCTCTGGCTCATCATGGCATCTGCCAACATGCCATTGTCACTGTCAGTGAGAATTCAGAAAGGTTTGTGGTCCGTCCTAGCAACTAGAATGACTTTTGTCTGCAAGAAGCCCAGGAAGCAAAGACAGAGAACATTCACACTGATTGCATTTCCCCGAAGAACAGCTGAGCCTCAGCTAGTGTCTTTTCTGGCAAAAGAGTTATTAAAGTTATTACCTTCCTTTCCCTAACTGTATATCTCAAAGGGCACTTTTAAAAGAGTAGTGGTAGGGAGAAAGAAACCACTGGAAAGAAGCCAAGATGGCAAGAGGATGCACTGCAGGATCAGAACATCCTGTAAATTTGAGTTTTATGTGTTTGTGTTTGAGTAATTTTCCAGCTGCATCTGTCACTCTCAAACCTTTGCATTGCAGGAAGTTATTTATGTAGTACCCAGTGAACCTTATATGTCAGCAAAACCTTCCCACCCTTTTCCATCACCATCATGGACCCCTGCCTCCAGGGGCTCTGTGAAGAAGAGTCCTCAGTGAAGTCTGCAAGCCAAACAACGGGAAAAATTAAATCAAAGTGCAGCTCCTCCAGCACCCAGAGGGGAAATGCACATCAGCTTTGACTTATTGCATGGCGCACGCTTAGAAGAGAGAGGCAGCGGCTTTTGTCACTGCGAGGGGCCATGAAAAATGAATTAGGGCTGCTGCTGGGAGTGGGCATGGAGGGGAATCTTTCATTCCAGCAATACTGTCCTCTCTCACCTTGTGAATAGGAAAGGCGGGGAGAACTAAGAAATAAAGGAGGAGGGAAACGAGAAAGAACTGTGCTAGAAGTCGAGTGCTAGTTTGGTTTGATTCACCTGGATCTCTACAGGATGCAAAAGGGAAGGAAGCATTTAATGTGGTTGAAAAGCACCCAAGGAGAGCCAAGAACAGACAAGCAGATCAAGGAAGGGAGGCTTTTAAGAAAATACATTAAGCAGTGGACACTGGTGACTCCAGTTTCATGGAGGTGATGAATCCACCTTGGGTTTTAATCTAAACTCCACAGGACTGCTCCAAAGTACCGAGTCCTCTCCACAAAACAGGTCCAGTGCCTTGGTAGCTCTGATAATGTTCTTACTAAAACCTGGAGTGGATTTACTATCCTGAAAAATGGAAGGCGCCAGCCTTCACTGGTTGGGTGTCTGGGGAAAAAAAAGGAAGTAATCCTATTTTCTTGCAGTATGCAGAGCTGCAGAACAACTCAAACCCTTCAAGGGAAAAAATCCCTATATTAAATTATTATGGGATGATATCTGAGAAGGGATATGACAAAGTAGGGGAAATTTCTGCCAAAAGCTATAGGTGCCACAAGTAAGCAAGTTGTACAATACTCCACAGTGGAAGTGTAAGAATGTGTGTCACCTCCCTTCTCATTTTAGTTAGATGACATTACATGTTCAAGAAGCTTATCTGAAGAAAGTAGGTCAGCTGTGTTTATAATTTGGACCCGCAATATAGTTGCACATTGCATATGTGTTTTATTCCCCACAGTGGGCTTAAAACTTGTCTGCCATGTTTCTGTTCAACCAGGGTGACTAGACAATGTGATTCAGGTCTAAATGATGGTATATGGGTTGTTGGCTTTAATTTTGCATCAACATTATGTAACAGACTGCCACTTTTTGCAGGGAAAAAAACACATCCACCAAACATCTTTTGTTCAGAAGAAAAATGTACTGGACTATAGGAAATTGCTTCATATTAGGTGACACCATTTTTCCTTTTGAACCGGTATTTCCAATTCAGGTTGGATCTCTTCAGACAAAGAGGGCATTCCATAAATCCATTATAAAAAGAATATGCAAATCAATTTCACTCTTTGCATAACCAGTTATAAAGCAGAGGTAAATAATTGTTGAGATGGTGATGAACCACAACGCCCAACCTCCTGCACCAATGGAAATACTGGCTAGTAATGACAGAAGCCACAGACTGGTAATATTTCAGGGCTTATAGTTGTCCAAACCCTTTTTCATAGCCAAATGTACAGATACTATTTTATTGCCAGATCTTTAGAGCTGGGACTTCCTGTATTCACTCCATGTTCTTTACCGTTGAATGATGACCAGACTTACCATAGCACCACTCTCCAAAGTACAGCACTTAGTTCAACTCAAAATGTTTAAGGAATGTGATTTTGTTGATTTTGACAGTAGCTATCAGACTATTCCCAGACCAGTCCAGATCAGAAAGTTATCCACCACCTTTTGCACTTTCTTGCAATTCCGCAGTGCGATTCTTGGCTCAAAGAAAGATCAAAACCTCAAGAAGTATATAAAAAGCCTTTTAAATATATATATTGGGGGGAAAAAACCTGATTTCTTTTAAAGCGTGTAGCTTCAGTAGGGAATTGATTCATAGGTCAGCACACATGGAAGTGGCATGGACCTGAAACAGATAAACTTGTCCATTCCTAAATTCAACCCAGAAAGCATAAATACATAAAATAGAATGAATCATACCTGAACATCTTGGCCTCTCCTTAAAAGTCAAACAAACAAAGTGTCTAGTCCTTGTGGTTGCAAAGGCAAGCTTGGATGTAGTAGTAGTAGTAGCAGCAGCAGCAGCAGCAGCAGCAGCAGTAGTAGTAATAAAACCAATTGCATGCAGACATTAGCAACTTAAAACACTTGAAAGATTCAAAACGTAAAAATGAAAAAGTAAAAGCCAGACTATGCAAAATATATGAAAGGGAAGCAATTGTTGAATTGAAACAGCAGGTAATAGTTACAGCAAAGAAAATTGAAAGATATGATGGATGCTTGAAACAATATAGAGAAAACACACAATTTCGAAATAACCAACAATCATTCTATACGTCACTAGGAGAAAATGCAGAACAAAAGAAATTAGTCCCATATAAAGACGATGGTCTAAAATTTTGGAAAGAAATATGGAAAGCCCAACAAGACATAATGAAAACGTCTCATGGATTAAAGACATTTGTAAAGAAACTCAAGGAAAAGAAGTGGATGATATTGTAATGTCAACTGAAATGCTTAAGAGACAAGTAAAGGCTATGAAAAATTGGAGTTCACCTGGTCCAAATGAGCTGCATGGACTTTGTTTAAAGCATCTAACAAGTCTTCAACAGCATATAGCAGCGCAATTTAACCACTTACTTCAAAATTCTACGACTGAAGACTGGATGACAACAGGCTGCACATTTCTGATTTTAAAAAAATCATCAAAAGGGCAATGAACCCAGTAATTATCGACCAATTACATGCCTTCCAACAATGTTCAAGCTCCTCACAGGAGTACTTTCAAGATCAATATATAATTACTTAACTGAAAACTCCCTATACCCAACTGGACAGAAATGGAACTTTAAAAAGTCAAGAGGCACAAAACATCAGGTGCTTATTGATAAAATGATCCTGAAGAATGCAAAAAGATGAAAAACAAACCTTAACATGTCCTGGATAGACAATAAAAAGGCATTTGACTCATTGCCAGACATGTGGATAAACATCTGCCTAAAAATGTTTGGGATCAGTAAAAACATTCAGAAGTTCCTCAAGAAAAAAAAATGGAAAAATGGAAAACTATCTTAATGGCCCATGGGGAAGAACTTGGGGAAGTTAGCATCAAAAGAGAATTATTTCAGGGGGATTCTTTTTCACCACTGCTGTTTAACATCCCTCTAATCCCCATGTCAATAATTTTAAATAAAACTGGATTGGTCTACCATATTTCAGAACAAGCAGGAAAAAAAACCAATAATCTTTTTTACATTGATGACCTAAAACTATATGCAAAAAGTTCCACAGAGATAGAATCACTGCTAAACGCAGTGCAAATGTTTAGTGAAGACATCCAAATGACATCCAAAGACATCCAAATAAGCAGTTGCAGATCTCAGAAATCACACCATCAGAGCTGCAAAAACTGGTGATATTAGGAACAGTATACATTTTGCACTGATATTTAACAGATACTTAGTTTTTTGCTTGAAACTTTTATCTATTATGTAACACCTGGCAATTTATTTTTATAATTTTTATTGACTGTGCCTGGTATTTTTTAACGGCAACAACAAGAACCCTCACCAATGTTTTCCAAATACTCAGAAGTGGTTAAACCATTCCTGCCTTCTGGGGGTGCTCTGGGACTTTGGCATTTACCAAGACAATACAAAGTTTCTTTTCTTCCAGGAGGCACTATGGGAAATCAAACTCTTGACCTCTGGCTACACCGCTAAATATTCAGTTCTTAATAAATCCCACCCCCCAGATGGAAATTTTACAGTAAAATGTTCCCCGTGCTCGAGGAGGAGAGAGAATATTGTGTCCCTTGTCCTTTCCCATGACTGTGAGCACAAGGAAATATATTACAGGCACATACATTTACTTAATTGCCTTGCACACATTGTTTTCAGAATTCAGTTTCATCTCAGCAAAATATGGGTGACCTTGACGCTGCATTACCATTTACATTTTTAGTGCAGAGTAAGACAAAATATTGGCTAAGCCTTGATTGTGAAGGCAAAATCCATCTAGTGAGCACCCCAAGGAACCAGTCTCAGCCTAAGCTAAACCTTTGCAAACATTGTATCTGTCGAACCAATAAAAGTTCATGTCCTTCCAAGCTTCCGCCGCTAATAAACCAGGGGAGTTATATGGGAAATTAACTAGTGACTGCCGATCCCAGACTGAATCCAATGAAAAATGTCTGGTACCATCGAACTCTGCCTCGTAGCTTTCAGAGGCGGCATCGACTCTTCTTGATATAGGCTGCAGAAGATCGGTATGGCCAGAAATTGACCTGGTGCTATGGCCTTTCCCATTTAATTTATTAACACATGAGATCTGATCCCTGGCAATAAAATGAAAAGACTTGAATGCCTCGCAGTCATCACAGCAGAGCAGGAGGTAGCGAAAGACGCTAAAGGGATGTTGTTTAAAAATGCATAAAGGTTGTTTAAGTAGGGCTTAGAACCATTCTAACGACAAAGCTGGCTTCAAGGGTGGACTGCGTAAGCAGTAACCTTCACAAATCGGAGTCCTCCCTCATCTTTGTTCAGGGCAGAGTTCAAAGTTGCTTTTTTCCTAGGGTTTTGCTTCGGTAACGAGACAATCACAAAAGCAATAAAAGACATTTACATGGTGTATAATGGGGATTTATTACGGTTCCACATGTTGGGTTGAGTAGTTTATAGCAGAATGAGATTCATGATTTTTTTATAAATAATACATAGGAAGCACTATCCTCCCTTTTTGGATTTCTGTGGACATGTCTATCTGTTCAGCCTATTGCTCTTAAACGGAGAGGGGCTGTTCTGAAATTGTCATGCATTTTGCGGGGTGGGGGGTTGAGATATATATATATTTAAGTGATTCAGTGCAAGCCTAGAAGTGTGTGGATTTCTGACTGCAAACTGTGTTCATCTCTGTCCTTTGGCAGATGTTGCATAGATCTATTTTAAAAACTAATCAGCATGAATTCCTCCCATATTGATACTGTTGAATGGCTATAGACATGCACCCACAAGAGATTCCACAAGAAGGCATGGGGAAGTCATGAGTAACTTCCAGATTCTGTTGGGCTGATGTTCTTTATCAGCTATAGCTAGCACTGCCTATGGTGGAAGAAGGTAGAGCTAGCGTCCAATAGCATTGGGAGGGCTAAGGGCCCTCACCCCTGGCTTAGAGGGATAGGAGAGCAATGTAATATTTGGATGATATTCGACTTTTCCTCTGGCAAGACAAGTAGCACCTTCTCTCAATGTCCCATTCACCCAGGAACGGTTTCTGGTAAGCATGTTGGAGACTGTCTGCTAGAATTTAGTTAAGCTCTCCATTGCTAACTGTTAATGTAACTCCATTGCTAAGTGTTAAAAAATTTTTCCCCTGTCCTGCTTTACAAATTTAAAACAATTGGGAGGGCTAAAACATTGGCCGAAATCCTGTTGCACCATTATGCAAGAGATGTAACTTTTAGTGGTGAATTGTCAGATATTAAGAAAGTTCTGTAAGCAGTATCTGTTCCATTCTGAATTGTGAGACTCGGTATTCAACAGATAATACCTACAGAGATGTTTACTTAACCAATGGCAGTATGCCATAATATTTGAAACAAGAACACTTTTGAAAGGCTGCAGAAACTCATCAAGGAAGGATTAAGGCAAACATTTTTTCAGGAGAGAGTTCCATAATTAAGGAGCTATTGTTGAGAAGTCCTGCACTACACCAGTACAAGAAACATCTCAGTAGCTGAGTAGGATAGTTTTCACCATTCACTTTGAATTTTGTCATGTGCAACTGTGCTTCGGCATGGGAATCTCAGGATGGTCTTCCCTATTTGTTGAGTTTATTTAGGTCAGCCATGCTTAGAGAGAAGGTCTTTTTCTCCTTGCTGATCTCTGTTGACACTCCTGCTTTGGATGATTGCCCCCCCCTAAACAGTTTCTCTTCTTATCAAGGGTTGGTCTTCCTTTGCTTTTACAGTGTACAGCTCGCTTCTGTATTTTAGAGTTTCTGGTACAGAGTGTGATGAAGAGGATGGTTGCCTAGATCTTTCCCTGGAGGCTGTAGCTCGAGCACATATTTTCTTCTGGATGTCAAATGGGCATTGCCCTTTTATGTGCCTTTTCATTTCTCTTCCATGACACGCTACAAACTGAAAGTAGAATGCCAGCTCTCTGAGCAAGCCTCTTTGTGTAATCTTTCCACTCACTGACCCTCACTATGTAGGAAAAGAGTGGGGGTTGGGAGGGAAGTGACCATCGATTTAATTAGTTTTCTTGGAAGGTAAAGTGGTTCATTGAAAGGCGGTTTCTCCATACAAGTTTATTTCTCAGTCCTTTTTTTGTTTTTGTTTTTGCACAGAGTATTCCTTTGTGCTAATATCCAAATGTTGATGTCTGAGTATGCATCCGTGTGTGTGTGTGTGTGTGTGTGTGTGTGTGTGTGTGTGTCTGTCTGTCTGTCCGTCCATCCGTCCGTCCGTCCCCCCCCCTCTCTGTGTGTGTGCATGTGTGTGTGTGTGTGTGTGTGTGTGTGTGTGTGTGTGTGTGTGTGTGTGTGTGTGACCTCACAAAGTAGGTCAAAAAATTGTATAGAACAAGCTGCATTCCTTTGTGCGTATTTCCATTAGTAAGCTGAGTTTTCAGATGTGTTTTAGCAGTCAGGTCTAGGTCTGCTTGGAAAAATGTCAAACAACTTTAGCAAATGTTTTAAATCAGCTGTTTCACTTAATATTAAACCAAGAGTATAACTTGCCCAGGAACTGGGCTGACCAAAGAACTCATAATACTTTGTATTCTCGAAGGCTTTCACGGCTGGGATCTGATGGTTGTTGTGGGTTTTTCGGGTTCTTTGGCCGTGTTCTGAAGGTTATTCTGAAGATGCCGGCCACAGAGACTGGTGAAATATCAGGAAGAACAACCTTCAGAACACGGACAAAGAACCCGAAAAACCCACAACAACCTACTCATGATACTGTTTGGTTCTATTGCTGTGATATCAGTGATAGACAGGTCTTAGTGGCAGAACAGAGCTAGCAGGGTGGTGGAAGTTGTTTTTGGAACTTTTCAGAGCAGCTTGGACGTAGCTAGTTACAAATAGCTGCATAAGGGAGCCACTGGGAAGGGAGTATGAGCCACCTTGAAAGGGAAACAGGCATCATCTACTTTGATTCTTACTTTAAAGCCTGCTCTTTCCTTCACATCACCAGGGGCTTCACCTCATCTGTTTCCCGGGTCTCCTCTTCTTCCATCTCTCAGAACAGGAAGCAGGTTTATTCAAGAAAACACAAAACTAGGGATACTTTGCCCCCCTCTTGCTGCAGCTGTGCTTGGAAGACCCCATGCAGCTTGTTGTTGGAGTAAAGAAACATATTTCTGAACAATAGACTTGGATGATTTAATGATTCACTTTGCAGCAGGAAAGGCAAGGAAGGTTCATTTATAAGGTTAACAGCATACTATCCTTCTCCGTCGGTGCCAGCTCTGTGCCTCCCTTCTTTTCCCTTTCTCTTTCCTCACTTATGATGCCATTGTATATTTTCTGCTTTAACATTTTATCTCCAGGCATGTTAGATTTTACACAAGGGATGGGGGGGAGGTGCACTCCATAAGAGTCTCTGAGCAATTTTCTCCACCCCAGAGTCACCCAAAAATGCACAAATTGCTCTGACCTGGTCCATTTTTTTTCACATTTGTCCAAAGACATATTTCTTGGGGAAAAAATAGCATTAAAAATCCATACATTTCTCCAAGGCAAAGGAAGGGGGGGGGAATCCTGCTATCTAGTAGCAGGAGAGAAACGTTGAAGAACTCTTATGATGATAAATCAAGTTGCCCTTCTTGGTCATAGCCCTTGCAGTACCTGACACCTCTTTGGTTGCAGAATTTGGATCTGAACTCTCGTGAATCTGTCTCAATCCCAGGACTCATGTCTATTCACACATGTTTAATTCAGGCTTTCCAGAGTTGCAGTATACACAACACGCACAATGTCCAGGGTTAAAACTGTGACGTGGATAGATGGAGAACAAGACCCTTGAGATGACAGATGACAATCAATGGTGCCAAGACAAGATTTAGCTTGCAGATGGACAGATCTCTCTGGCACTTTTGAAGACTGCTGAATGAAAGATTAGAGAAGGACAATAGAAAAGAGCAAACCTATTTCTTATTCTCTGGAAAAGCTACAGGATGTAGAGGGAAAGGATCTGTCAATCAACCGGTTCTAATAGAACAGGCAGCAGGTGGATTTCAATAAAAGAAATGAGCATAAATATTTCTTAGCTCAGTAGAAGAACTATCTTGTTTGACTGGCCACAGTGGGAAACTTCCAAGGACTTTGAAGTTTAAAAAGAAAGGGGAGGGGGGTCTAACCCTCTCGCCATCTAATCACAAAGAGTGATTTAGCCTGCTGCATTTCACAGTCTCAGACATCCTGAAAGCTATGGGTGTGCAATAATTTATTGTCACCAATGGGACTTAAAAGGAGCAAAAGCATATATATAACATTATAGCACAAATGAAGATTTTTCTGATCAAATTCCATGTGGTTTAGTCCTACGAGCAGTATTTTTTTCTTTTTTCTTTTGCAAAGTGGAAAGGGTAGCATGAGTTCCCCAACTACTGCTGCTGCTGCTGCTGCTTGTATTACCAAAGTGCCTCTAAAAATTACATTTTGGGGAAAAGGAAGGTGGGGAGGTTTGTCAGGGTGTGTGAAATTGAAAGAATGCAGATAGTCAATGGGAAGTGAGATGGTGCATTGGGTACCATGTTGCAGATCATCCCTGGACTGTAATACTAGTTTCCATGACCAGCGTTTAGGACTGCAGGCCAAGTTAGTTACACACTGTCAACTCAGAATTGACTTATAGAGACTCTAATAGGGCTTTCAAGGTAAGTGGGATATTTAAGGAGTGGTGTTACCAGTTCTACTCCTCCACTGAGTTTCCATCACTGAGCAGGGATTCAAACCCAGGTCTCTTGAGTCCTCGTCCCTCATTCTTGCCACTACACCACACTGGTGTACTGGTGTACCGAATCCAAGGAAACAATAGATACAGAAAAAGTCACACTGTGGGGCTCATTTATTGACCAAGCACACATACGTGGCTCAGCTGTTTATCCCCTTCTTTACTGGCCCATCACTTTAAAACGCAGCCTGTACATTGGGTGCTGAAAAATGTATAAGATCCTTTCACTTGAATGGGAAGAAGAAGAAAAACACTGTACAGTGGTGCCTCGCTAAACAGTTACCTCGTATGACAGTTTTTTCGCTAGACATTGACTTTTTGCGATCGTTATAGCGATTCGCAAAACAGTGATTCCTATGGGGGAATTTTGCTGGACAATGTTTGGTCCCTGCTTCGCAAACCGATTTTCGCTAGATGATGATTTTGACAGCTTTCTCCACGCTTGCAAAACAGGTGCTTTCGGGACCTAAGCTTCGCACAACAGCGGTTTAACAACTGATCGGTGGTTCGCAAAGCGGCTTTCCTATGGCCAGTCTTCACTAGACAATGAAAATTCTTCCCCATTGGAACACATTAAACAGGTTTCAATGCATTCCAATGGGGAAATTCTTTTCGCTAGACAATGATTTCGCTAAACAGCGATTTCAATGGAACGGATTATCATCGTCTAGTGAGGCACCACTGTAGTGGTTTTTCAGAGCAGAAATGCACTACAGCCAGTCCTGTGCTGTATGTGCCACACTTCAAGCATCAAGGATTCCAATAAGTGTCTTGAACAGGTGGCCAAACACACTTTATACTGAAAGCTGCAGCACACATCTGAAAGTGACATCAGAAGAAGCAAGGAGCAAAACTTGAATGGATAAGTTCTGATGCAGCCAATTTAATGAACTGTATGATTGGCTGCGCTCTTGCGAGTGAGGGAGAGAAGGGGAAGGGAAAGCATTGTTTCCCATCAGCCAAGCGAGAAGCTATGATTGGCAGTTGTAGCAGAGAAGAATGTGGGATAAGTGGTGAATATCAAATGCCCTGTGTTTCTGAAAGCTAATCCTCCAATCTTTCTCCTATCCTTGCATGGCTGTTTAAGCATCTCTCTAGTGGAAAAGAATAAGAGGAAGAATTTGGAAATATTAGATTAAGTTTCTCACTGGGTTTTGCTTTAAATAACAAAAAAACTTTAAATCTGTTATACACGCCAACATAAGCTTGAATTCAATAGCTAGTCCCAGCTAGGGTATTGATAGAATATAATGGAACATACATAGGTATTTACTTAGGGCCCTGCAGTTGATTCAGTGTATCTATTGTAGTTGGGACAAGGAATGTGAAGAATACTTGCCACATTCCTATTTCTCATCAATTTAGCCTATGTCAACATAATTTTTGTTGTTGTTGTTTAGTCGTTAAGTCGTGTCTGACTCTTCACGGCCCCATGGACCAGAGCACACCAGGCCCTCCTGTCTTCCACTGCCTCCTGGAGTTGGGTCAAATTCATGTTGGTTGCTTCAATGACACTGTCCAACCATCTTGTCCTCTGTTGTCCCCTTCTCTTATTGCCTTCACATCAACACAATAGGACCCATTACATCAATACAATCGGACCCCTTTATAAGGCCCTTTCAGACCCACAAGATTTCTCTCCAGTGTGAGAGTGAGATAGTAGCCATTCTCACTTCATCAAGGTTTCTGCAATTTGCAGAAAGCATTTCTGTGCAGCACTGGTGGTTCCCCCCTCCCCACCTTTGTGAAACTAAATGGATACACAGAAAGAAAGTGGAGAATAACTGCCTGGCTGATTAAAAAGGCACAAACCCATCTCTATTGGAATCTAATAAAGTATGCTACAAAGAAGCTGTTACAGATTTGCATGATTTGTGCAATTTGAACACACAAAAAATTCTGAATAACTTTTGTTGAAAGCACCTGTAAGAGCCTTAACGTCTTGCAGTTAAAGTGAATACTTTTGCAGTACCTAGTGGTTCTGCTGGGTTGTATATGTCCATCCACTCCTGAAACACTAGGTACAGCTGGAGATAATAAATTGCTAAAATTTGAGATTCAGCAACACCAGAACTTTTCCAGAATTTATGCCACGTAAGGGTATATATAGTGACAGAGCAATGGCTTGTAGGCATCTCGATTTCACATTCTGTGTCTGTGGAGATGCAGAGAAGATGAACCTGATATAAACATATATGAAACTGATTCCTCAGATTTGCAGCTCCTGTCTTGGAACTTTAGATTAATTCAAGTTCCACCACTTCAGCCTCTAGTTTAATTTTACATTTTGTCTTTCTTTAAGATAACCAAGCTTTTGCCATCTCTGGTTTTAGTATTCTAACAAAGAGGCCACTGTTCTTTAAATCAGGCGTAGCAGCGTTAGGAAGGCCACAAATTTAAGGGAGGGGAAATAACGAGCCACCAGTCATGTGATTACAATTTTAAAAATGCCCTTCATGTTCCCTTATTATCCCAGTACATGTGGAGAGCGCTGCAATATGTGACTTTCCCTTACTACTTCATTAATGTAACCATGGCTAATTTGAAGGGTGCCAAGTTTCTTGCTACAAAGCATCAAATTAAAACCAGGATTAAAGAGCTAGCTGTCCTGAAAAATGAAGACTGCATCAATAATATAGGATTCCTTCCACAGCATTGCCTTCTAAAGTCAGATTATCTTATTGCAACCTATTCATTCTAACTGACCAGTTTTCTTTTGAAGAGAACATTTGTTACTCTCTTTGCTTTCAATCAATGACACACACTTATCTACAGGGACATTACATAAAGACCTCTGTAGATATTTACGTCCTTCATGAGGTTCAGGATTTTATCCTTTGCATGCTAGATTGCATGCCTCTCCTAGACACACTTTTTTGCAGGATTTTAGGTGGCATACCTCATACTGTGTGTATTATGTGTTGTCAAGTAGCATCCGGCTGAGAGCACCTCTAACAGGGTTTTCAAGGTAAATGAGATACTTAAGGGGTAGTTTTACCCCTTACTTAATAACAGGGAGGATGTCAAAATAAATACTTGCTGGTAGGGTCAAAGAGACGAATCATAATGTAGCTCTTTTTGCATCAGCAGTACAAGCATTTAGAAAATTTGTTGCACAAATATCGTTAGAATCGTTATTCTAACCATTCTTCCCATGATTTACAAGCCCACTTCTGCTAACTAGAAGTCGGCGGTTTTATTTTGTACACTTGGTAGCTGTCTCATCTTTCTGCTTTAATTTTATGTTGCATATTATTTCTAGCATCACAGGCTGTTAACCCTTAACTGTTTCCCTGTTGCTCTCGGCAGCAGCCGGTGTTTCTCAAGTCAATGCTATGGCCAAATAGCTCCATTTACTTTAATAATCTTACTTATATATTACTTGTGAGTGTGCAGATCCACAAATGGCTTGTGATCACAGAAGGGTGGTCCACTGAAATTTGGGGGCATATTCCCCCTGCTTGGTCTCCAGGAAGCTTTAAATGCCTAACCTTGTTGTCACCTAGTTAGGTAGGTCAGACATCTTATTGTCTCCAGAAATGAAGGTTCACTGTTTATGTGCATGGACAAGAAAGATTCAAAGCAAAGGATTACTTCGTTTATGGCTCCGAGTTTTACTTATGAAACCTGCAACAAAGCATTGGCTATTCAGGATTCCAGCTATCCCATCACATACTCTTTCCTTCAGTGGTTTTCTAACTAGATTAATTTTCTCCATCTCTCTCTCTCTCTCTCTCTCTCTCTCACACACACACACACACACACACACACACATACACACACACACACACACACACACACACACACACAGAGAGAGAGAGAGAGAGAGAGAGACAGACAGACAGACAGACAGACAGACAGACAGAGACAGACAGACACAGACACAGACACAGACACAGGCAGAGTCTTCTGTGGAGTACTCCAAGTGTTCTGTGTTGGTATCTCAATTTTTTTTGTTACAGTCAAGAGCATTCAGTACCTGAAATCAGAAATAGACAAAAATAATGCTGCACCAAATGTAGATCAAGCAGAAGCAAGGATATAACACAGGACAGCAAGGTTTCATGTTTCTGCAACCTCAAAGAGATCTGGAGCATTTTGAGACTGATTTTGTGCATTTCTGTAAAATGTCAAATATTGTTGCAGTGCTACATGAACTAGTAAAAATGGTAGAATTGCATATGTTGTTTGCATCCTTGTGTTCTGCATTACCTTTTGTGTTTGTCTTTGTGTGTGTGTATTCTTAGATTTACAATGTGAAAATACATTATATTTTTCACTATTTTGTGAAAATTGCAAAAACCAACATTGAAAAAAAAACCCAATGTGCTTGATGACTCACTCTTTGGCTAGAGCTAATGCCTCTTGTCAGACTTCCAAAGAATAGCAAGGAGAGACAAGAGGGCCTTCTTAAATGAACAGTGCAAAGAAATAGAGGAAAATAATAGAAAGGGAAAAACCAGAGATCTGTTCAAGAAAATTGGAGATATTAAAGGAACATTTTGTGCAAAATGGACACGATAAAGGACAAAAATTGTAGGAACCTCACAGAAACAGAAGACATCAAAAAGAGGTGGCAAGAATACACAGAGGAATTATACCAGAAAGACTTGGATGTCCCGGACAACCCAGATACTGTGGCTGCTGACCTTGAGCCAGATATCCTGGAGAGTTAAGTCAAGTGGGCCTTAGCAAGCATGGCTAACAACAAGGCCAGTGGAAGTGAGGGCATTCCAGTGGAACTATTTAAAATCTTAAGAGATGACGCTGTTAAGGTGCTACACTCCATATGCCAGCAAGTTTGGAAAACTCAGCAGTGGCCAGAGGATTGGAAAAGATGAGTCTACATCCCAATCCCAAAGAAGGGCAGTGCCAAAGAATGCTCCAACTACCGTACAATTGCACTCATTTCACACACTAGCAAGGTTATGCTCAAAATCCTCCAAGGTAGGCTTCAGCAGTATGTGGACCGAGAACTCCCAGAAGTACAAGCTGGATTTCGAAGGGGCAGAGGAACTAGAAACCAAATTGCTAACATGTCCTGGATTAGGGAGAAAGCCAGAGAGTTCCAGAAAAGCATCTACTTCTGCTTCATTGACTATGAGATGGTTGGACACTGTCATCGAAGCGACCAACATGAATTTGACCAAACTCCAGGAGGCAGTGGAAGACAGTAGGACCTGGCATGCTCTGGTCCATGGGGTCTTGAAGAGTCGGACAGGGCTTAATGACTAAAGAACAACAACAACAACAACAACAACAACAACAAAAAATGCCTCCTGTGTAAGTTGGATGGTTCTCAGCAGACTTTCTCACCATGTTAATTTGACTTCTTGGTAAAAATCTCAGCGGGAGAGAATATAATGCCTCTGATGATGACATTGCTTCAAGTCTCCCCATTTCACTTGGTTGTTGTGGGTTTTTTCGGGCTCTTTGGCCGTGTTCTGAAGGTTGTTCTTCCTAATGTTTCTCCAGTCTCTGTGGCCGGCATCTTCAGAGGACAGCACTCTGTGCTCCGGTTTCTCCCCATTTCTCTCTCATATCTTCCCCCTAGCTCTTACACCCATAACATTGCTTACAGTTTGCCTTGTAAGATCCTCAAGGTAGGGAGTTTTCTCTTCATGCCGTTTCCCTGTTAAGTGCCATGTACACAGCTGATGATGTATACATCAAACATAATAAGAACAAATGTAGCATGGCAGCCACAGGAGCAAACTCATAATTCATTTCATAACTGATTTTGAGGTAATGACCTTCAAGTATCCTTAAATGCATAGATTATAACTGTAGCAAAGAATGCTACTCATCAAAAGAAGCAGAGTATATGAAAACAGTTCACATAGCCAGTGAAGCCCCAAAGGGAGGCCTTTTGGGGGAGCGGGGTGGATGAAGTTATGCAATGCTTTTTCTGCTGTTTTTTATCTGTTCAGGGTGGTGTTTATTCCATAACAAAACTAAACTGTGGTTGGGTAATGCATATTTGTAAGCCACCAAATGCCATGTTTTGTGATCTGTGCATATTATGAAAATTGAGTAATGTTCCTAATTCCTCTCATTTTGTATCCTTTCTTCTGCTTTTGCTAGTTAAGGAAAGGGTGCTGTATCAGGTCCCAAAGCCCTTATCATGCCAAAAAAAATAAAAAAAAAATCAGCCATCTTTCTGTCATGTTAAGTCATTCCTAGGTATTGCCCACAAAATAATATTGATGCACATTTAGTAGCCTGTTTTTATTTTAAACCATCCATTACTGTCTTGAGAAGACAATGTGGGATCCATGAAAGCTATGCCTTTTCCATGCTTCTTCAGAGCAACAATTGTAAAGGTGAAATTTTGGACTCCTACTCCCACTTGCCATTAAGCATGGTGGATTCTCTCAGTTGTGTTCCAGAAAATTAATTTTTGAAGCTTTGCAATAGAATCAAAATGTGTATGATTTTATCTCCTCTAACCAGTGTGTAGCTGTGGTTGCCACATTGCCTCTGTCTGACCAAAGACTGTTGGCCTCACTTTGGAAATTACAATGAACGTAGAACTCCATCATATTCTATTTCCTAATCGTAAGAATGCACCTTTGTGTCTCTCGTCCCTTAGGATGAATGATAGAATTTCCAGAGTGTGGGGTGTAGAAAGAGTTGTAATAAAAGCCTATGAAATAACTAGGAGTTGGAAGAGTGACCATCACAATATGGGCTACCAGAGACTGCTCAATGAGCATTTCAGCCACCTTCCGCCTTCCCCTGTGTTTTGTGTTTACAATCCTTTCTTTATTAGTGTTGTTTAATGTCTGTATTTACGATTCACATTTAGACAGAGGGCAAGAGCAGAGTGCCATGTGAAACAAATGACCCTTCATTTTAGGATGTCACTCGGAGCAACAAGTTCTTGCAGCGTTAATTTTTATTACCAGGAGGCAGCCGTAAATTGGCCCTGAATAGCTGTAGGGATTGTAATTAAATAGTTAGTCTTTCGCCTCCAAAAAAGAAGCAATCTTTCATGCCCTTACTTTTACTTATCTCAAATCAGTGGCTGTCAACCTCAGCTGAGCTAGTGTAAAGATTTATAGACCTTAGGGGTAAGTATTGACCATTGGGAAGCCTGCCTTAATGTTCACCTTGAAGGACGATAAATTGTACTATTGATTAAAGCTGAATGCCAATGGCTGTATTGTTGTAAACATTTTAATAAAATTATCACCATAAAATATTCTGCTTCTGAAGCAGAGCATAGCTAGCCAGAGTAAGAACTCAGATAGGAGACCTGCTATGTTCTCGGTGCTATTTTGCCTTGTGAGGGATGGGACTTGGTACAAAGGGCGCTCATTGATAAGTGTCACCTTTCAAGTAATTTCAGTAGGTATATATTTATTTCAAGTACAGTAACAATAGGCATAGCCCTATCAGACGGCCAGGGGAGATATCTGTTTTGTTTATAGAGTAGGGGTAAAGGACCTCTTTCTCTCCAGATGTTTTGAACTACAAGTTTCATCCATATTTATTCTTGAAGGCTTTCACAGCCGGGATCCAATGGTTGTTGTAGGTTTTTTGGGCTGTTTGGCCATGTTCTCTTATCACAACAATACACCCACAACAACAAAAAACATGCTGATCACCATAATCACCCAATCTCATGAAAAGGACAAAAGCTGATTCCATACCTATAAGTACTCAGCTATCCCACAAACTGCACCAGAGCACACACAGAGTTCTGACTCCTGTCCTCTGAAGATGCAGGCCACAGAGACTGGCGAAACATTAGGAAGAAAAACTGTCAGAATATGGTCAAACAGCCCAAAACAACTTTTCATCCATATTTATGTATTTATTTGTTTACTTGCTTATTTGTTTGTTTAAACATTTCTACCCCACCATTCTCCTTAAGAAGACCCCAGGTAGCTTACATAATTAAAAAAAAAATATTTAAAACAAAAAACAATATGTATACAAATACTTAAAAAGATTAAACAAAGACACAGTAAAGGATGATAAACAGAAGGAACATCAAAACATATTCAAGGCACAAGAATTCATTTTAGAACCCCACTCAGGCTGTTAAGAGAGAGCTTGGTTGAAGAGAAAGATATTTGCCTACTTGTGGAAGGACAGCAAAGATGGAGTCAGTCTGGCCTCCTGTGGGAGGGAGTTCCAAAGTCTGGGGGCAGCAACAGAGAAGGTTCTCTCCTGTGTCCCCATGAAAAGCATCTGTCCAAACCACACTGTCACTCATTAAGTATTATGAGAGTTATACTTCAAATCCAAAACTCTTAAAAGTGTCCCATCTTTGTCACAAAATTTCAGTGATTTGACAACTTCACGTTACTGTCATCATAACTACAATCCTGAAAGGCCTATGCCCATTAAAACCTGCTAGTAGAGATGGACACGGACCTGAAAATGGTGGGTTTTTATGGTTTGTGGTTAGCCATGAACCACAATCCTCCACAAATCAAATGGAAAAAACAAGCCAGCTTGCGATTTGGTTTTCAGGTTTTTTGGGAGGCTCCCTGCCCCTTTCTTAACACTGCCGTTGCTCCTCCTCCTTCCAAGGTGTCATTCTCCAAGGCAGCAAGCAGGCACCTTGCAGGTAAGTGAGGGCGCTGCCTCTGAGCCAGTGCTCCCCTCCCAGCTGGTCACCCTGATACACTAGGAGGTGGGTGCCTGCTCATAGGCAGTGAGTGCATGACACCTGGGCACCTGAGGAGGAGAAGGAGGAGGAGGTGGTGGCAGCAGGAGCAGGTAAGCCAAGTGACCAGGGCAGTGGGAACGGGGCAGGCAGGCCATCCTGGTTTGCCAAAGCAGATGAAGTGGCAAAGGGGTAAAGTTTGATAGTTCATGAGTTTTCCTGGTCCGTGGTTTTGTTTGGGCCCATATCTACATGCCAGGTTTTCACGTTTAGAAGACGTTGTTGTTGCTTTTCTGCTACAGGCTAACACAGCTATCCCAGTGAAAATCTTCTTATAATGGAATCACTCAAAGAGCAGGTAACCTCTGGATGTAAATCTGACAGAGCTAGGATTATATGTGAATAGGTGGAACGAGTGGGTGATCTATGTGCAAAACCCGGCTGAACCAGAAGCAAAGTTATGAAATCACCCAAGGTCATTCGGCGACCTTGAGCTACTCCACCACTTCCTCAGCTAAACCTGCTTCAGAGGGCTTTTGCTTTTGTTTGTTGTTTTGGTTTAAAGCAATGGGAAGGGAGGACAATACTTAGTGTCATGATTTTTTTTTAAAAAAAGAATGAAATGTTAAAAGCAACTATCTGCCTCCCCTGCCTTAGGGCCATCATAATTCTTCTGGGCACGTTCCTTGGGGGAAATTATGAGAAGTTGTCTTATACTGAAGCAGGCCATCGGTTCAATGAGCTGAGTACTCAATGTTGAACCGGTGGACACTACAGGTTCTTAGCCTCATCTGAAATGGACTTCAGTAGTGTTACTATGAGCGTGCAAATACATGGGAGTGGGGCAATTAGGAAGTAGGTCCATAAGCACACATTTCAGCTAAAGATGAGTTGCGGATCTTAAAAAAAGAGAGGGTTGAAGACTCCAGGGACTCTAGAGAGACTGGCAGCTTCTCTCCATAGTTTCTGAGAAGCGCCTTTTTCAGTCTTACTAGGACAGCACATGGATTTAACTTGAGATCTTGTGCTTGTACCTCCACAAAGCCATGGTCATCTCCCCCACACACACACACTTACTGATCCCACTGCTTTGTGTCACAAGTTTAGGTTACCGGCTCCTTTCTTTTACTCTTCCTGTACCCAGTTTTCCAGCATTGACAATTTCTGGCAGACCTGCTGGTCTGCCGACACCCCTCTGTTCTGACAGATGAGTTTCCATCAGCCAGGGGGGCCTTGCATAGCAAGACACTGTCCTCCAGCTTGTAGATGGCAATCTATGTAATGTACCAATTCTGGCTTATCTTTGTTGCTCCACAGGAGACACATCGCTCTGTTATTTATACCTTTCTCTTCTGGGCCCAGCCGTGCTGCCACCGCCTTTTGCCTGCCTCCAGAGAGGACGCAGAGACCTGAATGACATGTCAGTGCTATTAACAAACTCTGCTGGGTTCCTTTGAGTGGCGTTATAATATCAGTTTCATGCCTGCCTCATTATCCTTCCTTGATTCAGGCACCCTTGGGATCCCTTAACTGGAGATACTGGGGATGGAACCTGGGGATTTATAGATGCAGAATATATTTATGCTGCAGACTGAGTTGTAGCAAGCTGATTCAGAAGGCTGGAGCTGCACCAAAGAGCCTTACTATGAGAAACATAAATTAATGTTTCCACTTAGACATAAAGATAAAAGAATACAACTTATACAGTGCAAAACATGAACAATAAATGTTGACATCTATATTATTGTCTGGATCTATTGAAAAACATGATCTATTGAAAAGGAACACCTGTTTGTTCAGACAATTATTTATTTATAGTGCAATCCTATGAATGGCTTCTCAAAAAGTGAATCATGTGGAATTCATTATGAAATTTATTCCCAGGCAGGTCTAGATAACCCTGCCACCTCTTTTTCCCCCAAAAGAGGTCATATTGGGTAAGATATTTCCTGGAAGACCTTGTTATAATACATTTTCAAAGAGCTGCTACTCCATGAAAAAGCACATCGTTTGCATGCCAAAGGCAGCAAAACTTGTTTTGTTGGCCAAGGAAGGCTGGAGAAATTCCTGGCTGAAATCTCGAATTGCTACTGGCAGTCAGGGCTGATGTTTATTTATTTAAAATATTTTTTATCCCACCTTTCTCCTTAAAAAAAGAACCCAAGGTGTCCGATCTCGCTCAGGGTACACCTACCTCCTACAGATAGCCTCTGTTTGTGCCACAGGATAGACTGTGTGTTGGGAGTTTAACAAATATTTGCACAGTTGGGCATGTGAAGTTTAATAAGGAGTTTGGCAGTTCCTTTCAAAGGCATAAAAGAGATGAAAAATAAATTAAAGATGAACACAATTTCCCCTGGATTTCCAGAATCTTCTTCTAATACTCTGTAAGAGGCCTTTGTTGAGTTCTCTATTCCATGCAATGCATACCTCCTGTAGGGTAGAAATATAAGTCTAATCCTATGCAGGTGTTGAGAGTTTAGCTAAAGAAAACTCACAAAAAGGGGGAGCGTGCCAGAATGACCCCCCCCCTTAATCACTCTTGTCAGTTTTCTCATATGTCCAGCAACAATTCGTGGTGGTGGTGGGGAACTGTTTCAAGAAAAATTCAGGGATCCCAATTATATAGAGAGTCTCTATGGGTACCCACATATTTGATGAGGGAGATGCCAAATCTGGCATGATTGTTAACTTGCATGTTTACTTTCACCTGTGGCCTTAATACCTGAATAAGTCTTCCATTTAGAGTCCATGTCAGATTTACATGCACCCACTTGGTAAGTCTGCTTCAACCAATCCAACGGCTTGGGCCCTGGATACCTGAAGGACCGCCTCCTTCCATATGAACCTACCCAGCAGTTAAGATTTAGCCAGGGGGCCCTTTTGAAAGAGCCATCCCTTAAGGAGGTAAGAGGGACGGTTTGTAGACAAAGGGCCTTTTTGGCAGCTGCCCCCAAACTATGGAATGCCCTCCCGACTGAGATTTGTCTGGCGCCGACGCTGATGACATTTCGGCGCCAGGTCAAAACCTTCCTGTTCCAGAAGGTTTTTAATTGAAATAATATTAGCTGTGGGTCTGATGGCAATTTTAATTGTATTTTAATTGTATTTTAATTATTTTATCTTTTACTGTATTGAATTTTAATTATTGTAAGCCGCCCAGAGACCTCTGGGTAGTGTGGGTGGCATATAAATAAATAAATAAATAAATAAATAAATAAATAAATAAATAAATAAATAAATAAATAAATAAATAAATAAATAAATAAATTTCAACGTCAGTTTATCATATCTAACAGAAACATGTATGTGTACCTATATTTCTGTACTCAGTTTAAAGTGATACCTTTATGCATGCTTGCATGCACCTTTCCCCATTATACTGTATACATTTTTCTGTGCCTTTTCTCCTAATGTAGGTACTTAGGTGAATCACTTTTGAGCTGACAACAACATATTTACAGGATGATGTGGAATTCAAATTATGATTGTGTTCTAATCTGCATGTTAGTCCAAGAAGAGTAAATTAGGTCAGGTCGCTCGAAACTGCACACTAAACAAAATTCTCTTCCATCTGTAATCTCAACAGTTTTTTTCCCTTTCTTTCATCTTTGTACTGTTCTTTCTGCTTTTTTCTTCTTCTTTGTCTTCCCCTTTGTATCTGTGTTCATTGCAGTTTATCCTTGTCTCTTTCCTAGTCTTCAATCTTTTTTTTTCATTTGAAAAAAAGATGGAGTAGGGGCGAGGAAGCTGAGCTAGCTGCTTGTTCAATGCAGGAGGGACAATACTTCAGTGTAAAAACTGCTCCCTGAGATTGCTAGATTTTGATTAAAAAATATTTTTAAAATCAAAATCCTGACCATGGAACCAATATAAGCCTGACAGATGGAATCAGAGGCTTCAGATCTGTTGTGGTGTTAAAACAACCCTGGCAGCATTTGAAATTGAGATTCCACTGGTGGCTGGCAGGTACCCCTCTGGCAGTCAGACCTGGCCATTAGATAGGTTTCAGAGTGCACATCCCATAGATACCTCTCAAAGAGACAAGCACCCATATCCCATGTACATTGAGCCAGCTGCTTCTCCAATTATACTGATTACCCCTTATGTGACCAGCATTTTCCTAGGTACACTGGCTGAATAAGTTACTCAACCCATTTCGATTCCTCTACTTCATTAAGAATCAGATACCAAGAGCAATTTTCCATCGTTTGCCACACAGTCAGTTTTTCAGTCTTCTGAAAGGTCATTTTCTTCTCTGTAGGATTTTATGTTTTCTCCACACTCTTCCACCAGTTCTTTGTTGCCACATGTTCTAGGCAAGTTTTCCAAAAATGTGGCATCTCCTAAGAGTGTGTACGTTAAAATGTATTGTCCGAAAGTGTGTGCCTGATCTCATATTCAGAAATACAACCTCATTACCATTTGGGCCCAGTCCCGATTGTTTCGGCAAAACCACCCTGTGCCAAGAGGGCTAAGGGGAACTAATTACCTAGGATATTTTCCTCCACAGAAAAGAAGGGAGTTTAATAGTGAGTATATTTCCTGTCAAAAGCTTTGGGACAAAGGCTGGTGGATGGGAGACAGGAGCAACCTTTTTGCTGATTTACTTAAGTTGCTTGCTAATTGCTCTGCTGCAGCCACTTGTGTTCTGCTTGGCTTCTTTCTCTGACAGCAAAAGTTATAATCTGCTCCCTTGGAGACTGGGCTGCTCTCACCAGCTGTTGACGATGCTCTGCCAGGTTATAGCCATTCCATTCCCAGAATTCACTGAGGCAGACATTGTCTAGACTCACCAAGTTTCCTCAGTGGAGGCCATTAACAATACGAGAGAAAACAAGAATGTCTAGGGGGAATGGATGGAGAGTAGGGGGTGCATTATGTGGGAGGGAATTAGGATCTGAATTTGCTTTATATATTTAAACAACCTGATTATTGTTCTTGTCCAGATCCCAGAATCGGCAATGAAAAGGAGGATGGAGTGGAGGCAGCTGAGTTTGTGTTTTAGTTATATGCATAGTTCATTTATCTGAGTTAAGCTAGAGTTGTTTTGCATTTTAAGTTAGCTTGTCTGGTTAACTTTTAGGGTTTAAGGTTGCTGTAAGTTTAGGGACAGAAAGTGTACTCACAAAATTCCTATTATTGTTGATATAGGCTGTCTTCACACACAAAAAAAGAAATCTCACTGAAGAATTTTAGAGTCCTTTGAAATTTCTTGCAATGAAGACTCCTCCCAAGTCTCTATAAATTGTGCAAAATTTTTGCAATTCACACACAAATTGAGTAAAAGTGTTACTTGTATTAAAGTATTAATTGACACAGTTTTGTTTGAGGTGCAGAAAAGAAAAAAAAAGTCACACAACACACCCCTTATAGTTCTAATTCTCTTCTCTTTTTGAGAGGGTGACAAAATACCTCCCACTCTCACAGGGTGGAAAGAATAATTTTGCAACAACTTGTCTTTAGCTATGAGGACGAGGCAAGCACGAATTCACTGATCTGAGTGGTTAAAAGGATGCAAAACTTATGAGATCTGAGTTCTAGTTCCTCCGAACCACCAAACCTGTGCAATGAGTCTGTCCTAGCCTAACTAACTACTCAGGGCTCATTTCACACTCTCCAAATTGTATGATATGGTTCTTGGTTCAAAGTGTATGCTAACATGCATATAATGTCTCTTTCACATTAAAATCCATGCAGTAAGGCCTGTTTTAAGAAAAATGCACGTGTGTTTTAAGAGGATTGAAATGGGAAACACATATAAAAGAAAATACACATGCAGAACTGACACAGAGGAGAAACAGAATGAACTGCAGATGCCGAACTGTGGGCCAGAAGTAGAGCCAAGTTAGCACAGTTGAGTAAACCAGCTCATTAACCTTACACCCACCCTATTGTCTCGGCTAACAAGTGCTTTTGTTTCTTCCTTGGAGACGCTGCTTTTAATTAGATAGGGCATGAGTGATTTACAAAATTAATCCCAATGGGGAACCAGGCATTTCCCTGGCATTACCTCTAGAGATTGTGTCATGTTAAGAAAGAAAGAAAGAAAGAAAGAAAGAAAGAAAGAAAGAAAGAAAGAAAGAAAGAAAGAAAGAAAGAAAGAAAGAAAGAAAGAAAGAAAGAAAGAACCTTTTCAGGAAACAGATTTAAGCTGCAAGCAAGGAATAAGTTTCATTATATCTGAAGCTGGGAGCGTGGATTTACTAGCAGAACAAAGGTGATTAATTTAAGGTATTAATGTTTTGCTTCTTCAAAAGGTTCTTTCAGTCTTTACAGGCATACACTAAGTATTCTTGGATAGTTCATTTGCAAAGCTGTCATACAAACACAATAAACAAAATCTTGATCAATCAGACATCATAATCATGCCACTTGTTGGTTTAACAACAGTTCTGTTGATATACTGACTGCCAAGGTCTTCATACTAAGGATATAGAGAATTCTCAATAAGACATCTCAAGGAGTTTTCAAGCCCTGCCAGATTCCTCACTTCTACTAAGAGGAGCTCCTTATTGCTGCATGAACATCTCCACAAGTTTCGCAAAAGCCCTTTCTGCAGAACTAGTAGCCTTTTCCTTTGAGAAGCAAAGCACACAGACAACAAGAGCAGAAGGACTGGGTAATGGTTCAGAAAGATGCAAACAGCCCATTCAGTGCTTCTTACTCTTAAAAAGTCTATGAAACAAAACTCTATCTATTAAGATTCCGCAAAATTTGTTTTATCTGTGCTATTTGCATAATCTGCAAAACTTGTTCATGAAGCTATGTAACACGAAGACACATAGGGAATCTCACACTCTAGCAAAAGTGGAGAATGTTTAAGCCATTTTTCATTCTCATGCAGAAAGATAAGACAAAGGAGGGTGTAGATCCCTAATTAAGAGACATCTGTCAAATTTCAACATCCTACATGTGCGGATGTGAAGCAATCTTCCTAAATTGTTCGTACTTAATAAGACATGCTGTCTCAGAACTGAAAGTATGTTGAGAGGTGGTTATAATCCCCTCTCCCCCCAAAAAAAGATTTCCTACCTCCAGCACGAGAACAAGACAAAACGGAGATGAAGGAGACTTCAACAATTTGCACAAAATTGCTCTGGGCAAAACTAGTGCCTTTCTCTTTTCTGCAGTCAAGTTACACACTTACACACAGGGCGAGCACGGGATAGGGTAACTTGATTCTTAAAGGAAGGCAATCTATTTTATACTTCTAGTTTTTTTATAAGTATTTGCAACAAGACAGCATCTGTCACAGTTCGGCTACACAATTTCCAATATTTGAACAGAAACGCATTTTCAAAAATGCAAAGGTCTTCATCACAACCGACTAAAAATATGTTGCCATCAACAAACAGCTTCTCCTTCTGGTGCATGAGAATGAGACAAATGCATATACAGTATACCTCTCTAAGGCAAGGAGTGTTGTAAATGGCTGGAGGTCCTGGCACTCCTTTGTAGATGGTATCTACCATCCATTTATGTAACCATGAATGTCAAAGGCACACAATTGTCTGCCTATAGATTTCTGTACATTGAAATGTTCCCAACTTGTGAGACCTCGATAGTGAATCTATGTGCAGTGGCATCCATGCTAGTACAGGAGGAGAGGGTTCCAGGAGGAGCTTTATGATGTTGGGAAATGCCTAATGCCCAGAAATTAGTAAAGTTACTTGTGGAAATATAACTCCCACAAACCTTTAACCAGCAGAGCTGCTCATGACACTGGCTAGTAGATTCTGGGAGTTTTAATTTTTTTTTAAAAAAAAATATAAAGCTTTGAGGTTGAGCTAATTGTACAAACTTGCATTCCCAGTCAAACACATGAAGGAGTTAATGACACGAGACGTTACTACTGGTATTTGGAACATATCTGCCACAAAGCAAGATATATGTCATCAGTTGTGCTGGAAGGGAAATCTTAACTATTTTGATCTTAACTATTGCAGGTTCTCTAGGTTAGTTTCCAAAATTCAAACCAAAACTCCACTTTAGAGTTAATTTTATGTGTTGCTATTTCTCAAAAAGGGTTATTTTACTAAAAAAAATCATTAAAAATACTTAGAGAAAACTTTCGAGAATTCTATTTAATTCTATTACAATAACACTGCACATTTCATTTAAATGATAACGGTGACAGATACTCTAATTAATAACTGCAGATAAATGAGTGCTTGACTTGTGCTCTTTAGTCTTATAAAAGCGAAGCCAGACTCCATCCATTGAACCTAAGATACTGCATTATTTATAGCAACCCATGAGTTTTGAATTTTGAAAATCTTTGCAAGAATTCCTTAATTTAATTTGTTCTCCTTAGGGAATCAGACTTCTGTACCTAGTTTATAGAGACCAATGTTTTATTACTGCAAAATGCTCAGAATATAGACTTGCTGTAGCTGGCTCCGTACTATAAAGATGTATACTTTCTTACATATATTACCAACTCTGTTTCGAAGTAGAAGTGGGGTGGAAGTCAGGTGGGTTTGAAGGAAATAGGATGGCTTCAAAATAGGAAAGAAAAAGGAAGTTGGGAGGTCAAGCCAATCTAAGATGCATCCACCTGAAATGAAATAGGACAGGATTTTACCTAATTTAACATTTAACCATTGCATTTAATTATAATCTTTGTCTTTTTCCCACTTTGAGCAATGGGTATAATAAACCAAGGGTAAGGCCCCTCATATCCCTAGGAATACAGTTGCCAACAGATATACAGAAACTTATTTCTTTGGACTATATCTCTCTGAAACTTCCTAGCTAGCAAAGCCAGTGGGAATTCTTGAGGTGATAATAATAATAAAAATACTTTTACAAGCTCTTATTGCTGGGCTGTAATATACAGAATATGCATTTCTTCTTAAATGCACAAGGAAGGGTGGGAGACAAGATGGCTAAGACTACTGTTGGTTACTCTCATTGTTCTTGCTTCCCTCCCCACCCCTCAGCAGTTGCATCATTTTGTAATTCCTATAATGTTTGACATTTCTTGTTGATACAGAACCCCTGGCATGCTGGTTTTGTATGTAGTGGGATATCTTATATAGAAGGCACCATTCAAACATGTGTTTTCCCTACTGAACCTCTGAAATACCAGGATTCGGCATGTGGTTATGTGTTTTATTTTTATTTTTGGGCAAAACCATCTTTGTTTACTAACAAAATCTCTTGCTCTCCCTAACCTGTGTGAACTTGTACAGGCTAGGTGGCCACCCACCCAAATTGGCTGCATTACAGGAGAGATGAAATCTCATTTAGGCAGATGAATGAATGATCTTTGTGTGCAATTAGCCTATGAATGTGGAATGTATATTTGATGAAAACTGGCACACGTCTGTTTAATTTTCCACCCGGTGTTATATTACTATTATTATTAATAATAGTAGTAATAACCTTGGCTGCCTGTGCCAAGTCCCGCAGCCTTAAAGAATGGGTAATCTTAATATTAATTCCTGCTGTATTTCAGCCCCTAATTGGGCCCTTATAGAAGTATTCTTTTAAAAGTTCAGAAAAGATGTTTCAACAAGGAGAAATTGAACAAGGGCTGAATGTGACAGCAGGGAGCTCTCTAGAGACGCTAGCGAGTAGCAGCTATTAAAGTCTCTAACACGATGCTTTGCCTCCGGTGATAAGAGAAAGGAGACTTTGGGAATGGTTAGCTCTGGTTCGCTATAATCAAAAATATAGAGAGCACATTGCGTGCACATTTTGGCACCACAAAATAAGGTTGAAGTGGAAGAAATAAGGTTGCCATGTTCTCATGCCCAGATTCCAAAACACGGCAGCTGCTAGGGATGGGATTTGCAGATTTTTGGACTTCAAACAATTCTTCATTCTTGGAATTCTCACTTACAGATACCTTGCAGGGACTAAATGTTGCTTTGAGGTCTAGCTCTGCCTAAGCTTTCTGTTCCTGCTCTAGTATCAGCTGGGAGTTGCCTTTCTGAACAGGAAGCTTAGTGGAGCTAGGCTTAACTAAACCTCAGAGTCTTCCACTTTAGGCCTTCCTTTCCAAGAAAGTCACATTTAGGTGTCTGTAGCTGGCTGGCTCAGCCAGTAAGTATCTGACTGCAGAGCTGGAAGTTCAGTTCCCCACTATGCATCTCAGAAGAGCCAGCCTGTGTGGCCTTGAGCATGTTGCACAATCCCCCGAGAAGAAGGGAATGGTCAACGACTTAAGAGTACCCTATTACGGAATTATGGAATTATTTGTGTGCTTTATTGGGCTTATTTTTAAATCTTAATGCTTCTTACTGCTTGCTGGTTTAATTGATGAAATAAGCTTCCAACCAGGCCATCAACCCCTGACTCATATCTGCTTAAACTTAAGGGTCGCATAATAACTGTTTTCTTATAAATTGCTGGAGGGCTGTTTTCAAGAGGAAATTGTTTGTGTAGCATGAGATCCAAAGGCTGACTTAGATACGTCGTTGCCCTGTGCTGCTATGAAAAGAGGTGAATTCTTCTATATGCATTGTTCCTTGTAAGAAACAGAGACGCTCAGCAGAGCTGAAAGCCTCATAATGAAAACCCCATCCAGATATTAATAGCTAGAGATGTGTAGTTATTGTCAAATATGATAACAGAGTAGGACATACTCAAGGGGGAAGTGTTAATGCAATGGAAAATCCGTATACACTTATACCTGCATGTATTATGGTTGAGCTTAACCTGATAAGATTACCGTATCCTGTTGATGCTGTTGTTTGAAATATAACTCACTAACGTTTTCAGTTATTGGTACATGTATACCCTATGTAAGCAAAATAACCTCAACCTAGGTTAACTGCTATGCTATTGTTTAGAATAGGTATAAAAGATTTTGTAACTGTGCTACGAGGTGTGATTCCTGTTATATTTATTTGTACTCTGTCCTCTTTGGTTGCACCTATTCTTAGCTGGCAAAACTAATTTTCCTTTCTTCTAAAGCCCGCTCGGCTGTCTTTAGCTATGGTCTCCGAACGTTCACTGAAGGAATGGACCTCCAGTGGTCATTTTGGCCACTACATACCCTCTACCTAGAAAATCCTGAAAAGGTTGCTGTACGTCAGAATTGACTTGACAGCACACAATTATTAGCTGGCTGGGCAGCTCAGTGAGTTAGGTATCTGTGGAGCCAGAGGTTGAGAGTTCAATTCCCCATTGTGTCTCCAAGGGGAAGAGCCAGCCTGTGTGGCCTTGGGTAGCAGCACAGTCTCAGGGCATCCCCCCAAAAAAGGGGAAGGGTAAACCACTTCTGAATACTGTCTGCCTAGAAAACATTGGAAAGGGTTGCCATAGATCAGAATTGACTTGATGGCTTCTGATGATTATTGTCTGTCAGGAAGACCTCACAGAATGGAGAAGTATGGGATTTGGAATTCAACATGGCAGACATTTCCTGTAAAACTCCAGGTGGTTTGTGGTTATTCCTTATTCATGACAATCTGAAGTTGAGGAGACCAAGATACCTTCAACTTCCCTTTGGCTCTCCCTTCCAGATCCAGTGTAGCCTCTCCATTGTTCTCACTGGTCTGTATCTGTTCCTCTTGTGTGTGCAGATTTATTTCCCAGTGGAGGATATGGAACTTATTCAATAACATTCGAAAACATCACACCAAACCTGTTTTTCATTCAGCTACGTTGGCCAACCCAACTCAGCAGTTATGATTATGGACCTGCTGGAAAGAGTATCTTCTACTCTTTTCCTCATCACGAGAAGCATTGCTAACAGAGATATAAACCCTCATAGTATGTCAAAAGTGAGGTGATTTGTAGGGATCCCAACAAGAGAAGCTAATGACAAGTAGCTGCTGTTTTTTGAACAGATTTTTGATGATTAGAAGCATTGTAGCATTGTTTGCACCTTTAAAAAAAATATGTGATAGCTGTGTGAGTATGTCCTGCTTTGCAAAAGGAAGTGACACTCATTTTGTGCAAGGACTATTTGTAGAAATTATGGGGATCTTGAGGCAAAATGCTCTTTATTGCCCTTTGTCTCATTCAGCCATGGAGGTGAGAAGTCTCATGAGTCTTCACAACTCCAGATTGAGATGTCTTACCATGTACAGCTGGAGACTGATGGATTTAGCAAACATTCTCAGTATCTCTATTGCGCTGTGTGTCCTTCGCTTTCAGATACTTGATTGAATGGGAAGAAGAACAGGGTTTTTCCAGCAGAGGAACCATCTCCACTGAGCTCTCTACTTCAAGTCTATTTGATTTCCTCTCTTTAGGCTATTAAATAAAGCATGATGATTCCATTGAAAAGTGCCAGCTACATATTTTGTCTCCCACCACTATAAATCAACGTTCTCTTCTGGGCTTCTTCTGCTATTCGCTATATGTTATCACTGGGACTTTAGTATATATTTCTTTATACTTGTACTACAAAGAATTGCAGGCCTTTGTGAGCAAAGGCCAGGAAAAAGAATTCCAAATGAATGAATTCAGTGAAGAATTGCAATCCAATGGCTGGACATGATAAAAAGGATATAACATGGCAGTGTGTTCTCATGTATGGAGATGCCCTCATGATACTTTTCATAACTCTTCCTTAAATCCTGTAGGTTAAAAAAATAGGTTCCATATGAACCTACCCGGCAGTTAAGATCTAACTAGGGGGCCCTTTTGAAAGAGCCATCCCTTAAGGAGATAAGAGGGAGGGCTTGTAGAGAAAGGGCCTTTTCAGCAGCTGCGCCCAGACTATGGAATGCCCTCCCGACTTGAGATTTGTCTGGCGCCAACGCTGATGACATTTCGGCGCCAGGTCAAAACCTTCCTGTTCCAGAAGGCTTTTAACTGAAATAATATCAGCTGTAGGTCTGATGGCAATTTTTAGAATATATATGTTAATTGCATTTTAATTATTTTGCCCTTTTATTTTGCCTTTTTATTGTATTTTAAATGCTGTAAGCCGCCCAGAGACCTTCGGGTAGTGTGGGCGGCATATAAGTTAAATAAATAAATAAATAATAAATTAAAAAATGCTTCATCCTTGCTCAAACGGCCCTGGGAGATGCCAGCAGCCATAACCTGCAGTGTGCCCTGTTGTTGTTGTTGTTGTTGTTTTTTTTGCCACAACATGAGCTGTGTTTACAGATTGTGTTTACTTAACCCAGGCTCTGTTCTCTGCGACCAGTCTATTTGTTTCCTCTGTTTCTGGTGGTCACTAATGCATGAGATTTGTCTCCAGGTCTCTCAGCGAGGGTTCCCATTATAAATAGGCAAAGAACAGAAACAAAGCATAAAACTGGGAGGCCGTGGAGCACATTGTTTCAGCAATTATTCTCAATCTGTGCCTTCCTCTGTTGACAGATAAACTGGCTGGTAGCATCCAGCAGGAGATGCTGCTGGAAATACTTTCTTTTAAAAAAATTTCATTTTGTAGGGGTAAAGAGGTGCTGAGGAAAGATAATGATGTATTCCAGGACTGAAAGCTGGCAAGTAAACATTCTGCTCGGAACTGAATTTGTGTTTTATTTTGGCACCAGTGCTCTTAAATGGTCTCAGCTGGATTGGAATTATAAAAGCTTTACAGCTTCAGATTTTATTCACTGCTCGCATGTCCATCAAAATATGGCTTTCATCTAATGGCTTGAACAATAAGTACATCAGGGATAATCTCACTCCAACCACCCCACCTCCACTCATGCTTTCTATTAGGGTTTTCTTTGGAGGTGAGCATTAACAAAGAAAGTAGTGGGTTTAACCTCTTGAACTTTCTGGTTTGGATACTCTGTTAAATGTGGAGAGCAAGGAATTTACAGAGGAGAGTCTGCACAATTCATTGGAGCTCTCCACGTGAATCTGAATGCTGAAAAACAGCATCCAGACTGGCATGCAGAGTCCCCATGAATAATATGTGATGTTCTACTCAAGACGCGTCGCCTTCTACTTGCAAGAAAATGACAAAATTAGAAAGGGGCTGCGGGAAGGCTAGTACACTTTTTTTCTAATTTCGCACAAAAGGGGCAGTTTTGTGTAAAAATTAGCATATTTGCACAAAACTGGAAATTTTGCACAAAATACGCACTTTGATTTTTATTTTTTTATTTTTTTGCACAAATACTCATTTTTACCAATACAACAATTCTATTAAGAATGCAAGGAAATGCTGTGCCATTGAAGAAAAGAATGTTGGAATTTCTTATCCTTGCTTGCAAGAACAAGATCAAGGATTTCCCTCTCTACTCAGAGACTAGCTTGCTGCTATTTATACCAAAGCTGTTTCCATATGTCTGATGGAGTGGACTTGTCCACGGAAGCTCACATTAAAATTTAATAGTCTTCAAGGTGCCATATATTTTTTCTCACTTGTTTGTTTTGGTTTGGTTTCTTTGAGTTTTGCCTGATATGCTGGCACAGACGAACACAGCTACTTCTTCTAAATACTGAAAGAGGTTCAACTTGACATTCTTGTCCTGAAACAGAGGGAATGGGCTATCTTGCCCCTTATGTAAATTGTCTTGAGCTAGCCATGATGGCTTGTTGGCTATGCTTTCTAGAGATGATGACAGTGATAGTCAAACACATTTAGAACTGTGGACATGAAGAATCGTATCTAATTTTGTTGTCCTGATCCATTTAGACTGCCGTGACATGAAAAGACACCTTGGAATTTGGTTTCCAAGCCCTACAGTATAGCTTACCTGTAGGGCAAGAGTAAGATGACAGATGGTATTTTTTCTGTCAAGGTTTTTGAAATTTGCACAAAATGTCCTGACTAGAGATGGCGGTATTTGTATATGAATACATATATCGCCATGCAGCTGGAGTTAACGAGGGTCTGGCCCCTGGGGCTGGATCATTCACTCACATATCTGCCGCCACTGTCCCTGCTCATCCTTCCAATCACCCCCAAGCCCAGTTCTCTTCCCAATCGGCTAGCCACTTCTGGCAGAGGGAGGGAGGACGAGTCTCCCTGCAAGGCTACCAAGTGGCTAGCCCAGCGGAGCTCCAGAGCAATTGGTAAGAAGAGAGGGGCCGCCCCTTCCACCAGATGTGTGAGTGGACCGTGTGGCCCCAGGGACCAGATCCTCGTTAAATCCAGCTGTGCAGAGATATTATACCCCCATCTCTAGTCCTGGCTCTCTCGGGAGCAAAATGTTCAGAGGGGTGGGGAGAGAATGAGAGAGAGAGAGAGAATAAACACAGAAGGAACGGGTCATAATTTAAATAATCACAGCCTGACCTGTGCTTAAAAATCCATGGATGAGGCAGCAGCTACGTAGTTCACTTGTATGCAGTTTGTGTAGTTTAATGTTGACTCCCCTTTTTGGGAGAAAGGTGGTCTATAAATAAGATTCCTTTTCAAGGAGAAATGCAGGATAAAAATATTCTAAATAAATAAACAGTTCAGGTATCATCATCATCATCATTATCTTAGAGCTGCAGAGCTGGAAGGGACCCGAAAAATCCTCAAGTCCAGTCTTTGTCAAGGAAAGCAGAGTGGGAAATTGAACTCCCCATACCTAAACTACTGAACTATCCAGCAGTTCTAACTATGCAGTTCAATATATGTTGCATTCGTTATGTAAATACAGTGGATTCAGTAGTGCTCTCTCTCGCGTGCACACACACACACACGCATGCGCACACGCACACGCACGCACACACACGCACACACACGCACACACATGCGCGCGCGCACACACACACACACACACACACACACACACACACACACACACACCTTTTCACCTGCCAGGCAAAGTGATAAGAAAGAGTTGGCTGTTCTTGGTCCTTACATGTGATGGCGAGGGAAGCAAAAATTTACATACCTAAAGAAAAGCACCAAGTTTGGGTAGAATACTTTTTAACACAGTCATGATTGTCTCCTTTATACTGTAATAAGAAACTGCATCTTGGCACATAACTCAGAGGAGGTCATCCTCCTTTGATGACCTCCATGCACTTGGGTAAATAAATTGTGTTCTTTGTTAATTAGAAAGGCAGTGAGCTATTATTCTTTCTCCCTTCTTCATACACAGAAGTGAAATTTGTGCACGGACTGTCCTGAAACTGTTAGCTGCATATTCACTTTATCAGCAGAATGCACTGCGCTGCAGAGAAGCAGATTCTAGGTCAGCTGTAAAGAGATCTTTTTTTCCCGACTGTTCCCCTCAGTGTATTCAGAGCCTCTCACATAATATAAAATAGCATTTTTATGTCTTTCTTTCTTTCCATAGGATATTGATTTTGGGGTAACGCCTTCACAAATTGCCCTTCAGTTATGCTAAGTACCGATGAGCTCAGCATTTCTGCCTCCTCCACTGTAATTCCAAAGGGAATTCCATAACTGGAACTCAAAGACATTTGGATGTGAAAAGTTCATCACAATGCTGGGGCAAGGTGTAGATAGCATAGCAAGGCATTGATGCAGCTCACTTCTCTCCAAATATCTCAGAGATCTAAGCAATGTGAAGTGGTCTAAAACGTGATTCTGTCCATTGAGAGATGATGTTGGCAACATTACTGCTTTTTATATATATATATATAAAAACCCTTATCTAGTTCTTTTGCACGAGAATAGAAAATTGCAAAAATTTGCTCTTCACTTCAAGAGATATTATTTGTCGATCACCATGAGAGTTTTCATGTTTGTAACAACACTTGTTTTGTCATTGAATAATTCAGATAATGCAAATTGCACAAAACCACTATAGCTTCTGCTTTATTTTACAGAGTTGTATGCATCCGGAACATAAGATGGGGTTGTTTACATCATTTTGAGCAATCACCCAGCATCTCTGTGCATGCTCTGTGTGTGTGTGTGTGTGTGTGTGTGTGTGTGTGTGTGTGTGTGTGTGTGTGTGTGTGTGTGTGTGTGTGTGTGTGTGTGTGTGTGTGTGTCCATGCATGAAGTGAAAGTGCAAAATGCATCTCAAAGGAAAAGGACATTAGTTTTGTGCAGAGATATTTTGTATAGAGTCAGATTGACAGAAGAAGAGGAGGAGGAGGAGGTTCTTGTCTCCTTGCTGTGGTGATAAGGAGCCCCATGGTGCTTGAAAACCTCTTGTCTAGTTGTCTTGTCATATTCTGAGAACTTGGATAAATGATAACAAGGAACTACGACATTAATGTTCTTGTTGTGCTCCCACAAGTCTTCTCCCTATCACCCTGTCTACATGTGGTGGGCAACTTTCTGAACAGCATAGTCTTGAGTGGAGGCCTGATTTTGAACACCATATTGGTGGACACACGATCCCTGTTCATAAATGTCATTCCTATACAGAGATCAGTGTAAAAGTGAGAGGAATTTCACCTGGTCTCCATCCCCCACACACACACAGTTCCCAAAAGCCTAAAGAGATCTGCTACTTTCTGCTGTTTTCTGCCAGAGTTGATCTCAAGCTTGCTTATTCTTCAAGGAGTTCCAGCAGAAAATATGTTTTTTGTCATTTGTTTTTCCCTTTACTTACAAGTTAGGGATACTTTTGGTATTAACCTGGTATTTTTTTTTTAAAAAAAATTAACTGGAGTTGGTGCAACCGGAATCACCTTAATTTCTCCGGAATGCCTCTAGACTCAAAGAAAAATTAAGATGGCAACTTCAGCAGCCATTTTGTCTAATGTTTTCTAGACCACTCCAGAGTGCCCACTGCCACTCACCCCTGCAGTTGGCTGTGGTTGTGGCATCACCACCCACCTCTCATCCCCCGCTAAGCTTCTTGGGTGGGTTGGGAGCACAACTTTATGTGTTAAGGTGGCCCAGATGGATCTACTTCCTTCGTCTCCCTTAAACCTGGTGCCAGCCTTAAACAAAGTCATGGATAGATGAGCTTTTGGGGAGGTACAGACTCAGTAAATTAATTGCTTTGCTTTATTATTTTCTTGTGAAAGAAGCTAGGCATTTTATGATAATACTCTTAGAATTATAGAGCTGGAAGGGACCCTATGGATCATCGAGGCACAGTAGAGAATCAAACTTCCAACCTCTGGCTCCACATACAGATACCACTAAGCTACCTCAAGGGCCCTTAATCCCCACTGTCCACAAAATATGAGCATGTAGTAAGGTCTAGTGGTCTATTCAGAAACTGTGACTTTCTCTAATGGACATGGCTATAGGATAAGCCATCATATAGGACTTGAAAGATGGAGAATAAAACATATATATATATGGGGAAATGAACACAACCCATAAATTAGCTATTGATAAAGTTAACTGCAAGTAAAATGTGCATGGCAGTCCCATGTAAATTCTCCAGTATTTAAAGAAGGGAGGCTGTAACAGTAGGGTCGTATTATCTATATGGTCAGATGGATGTCATCCCGTAGGACAGAACTAGCCAAAGATATAAGTACTACTAGTTGTTCTGGCAAAGACAGGATCTCACCCACCCTATGGGTATTTAATAAGACCTGAGTAAATGTTCTTCATTTAATTGAGAAAAAATTAGAATAGGGGGAGGGCATTAGCAGAGGCCATTAGAGTTGTACGCCAAAAAAAGTAACTTTTCCACACTCTAGACACCAGACAGTCATGAGAATGAAGGGATGACAATGAAGACAAAGGTTATTTGCATATCCCTCCTTCCTTCCTCCTTATACGTATGTGGCAGATCACACAGTTGTGTCGTATCTACAGCTCTGTCTGGTTCCTTCCCAAGATTATACTTCTGCTTTACCTGTGCAGTACGAGAATGCTGTTACGTTATAGCAGAGCAACAGAATTATAGCTGACACTGGGAAGTATTGCATGCCCCTAAGCGCTTGTTGTAGGGCATTTTGTCCTCCTATGCTGCTGGCTCAGTCCCTAGGGATTGTGTGTGTGTACAGTGTTGGGGGGGGGGACCATAAACATCCTCCCTGCTGTTGTCGTCCAGTGCCAGAAACAGCTGTCCAGAGCTAATTTATTTCCTAATGCTGCAGCAATGTTAATTTATAAATTACACTGGTAATTCAAGCTATTATTAATTTCAGAGGGTGTAGGGCAAGCCTAATTAAAATATGACACCAATTGCCACACATATGTACCAAGGACTACCATTTAAAATTAATAGGAATATTAAGTGTGACACTGGCCGCTGAGACGGTTCGCTCAGTAATTACAGCACACTGGTTGCAGAAGATTTGATAAAAGGAGATGAAGTGGTTTAAGAGCAATAAGGAAGACAGCTCTATCTATATGTCTGTTTCTCTTTACCATATGCCAACATACAAGAGCATCCCTATTCCTTCCTTCCTTCCTTCCTTCCTTCCTTCCTTCCTTCCTTCCTTCCTTCCTTCCTTCCTTCCTTCCTTCCTTCCTTCCTTCCTTCCTTCCTTCCTTCCTTCCTTCCTTCCTTCCTTCCTTCCTTTCAATTTCAATTTCAATTTCAATTTCAAGATCAAATGTGAACTTCATAATTTGCCTTTAAAAAAAGAAGTCCCAGTAGACTGTAGAAGTCCCAGTGAGAGGTAATCTGTAGTAAGGTTATGGACCATTTGGGGTGAGGGAGCCACATGAAATGCAGAAATGAAAATTTCAGCAGTCTTGTAAACTACACATGAACTGAAATGTTCTGATCTACACAGTGGCTACAGTTATAGGAGCCTTGTGCTATGTTTCTGCTGGGCATCCTGTATTCAGAAAATCTGAACTTGACCTCTGTTTAATTTCATTTTCTCCCCTTCCTTCCTTCCTTCCTTCCTTCCTTCCTTCCTTCCTTCCTTCCTTCCTTCCTTCCTTCCTTCCTTCCTTCCTTCCTTCCTTCCTTCCTTCCTTCCTTCCTTCCTTCCTTCTCTTCTCTTCTCTTCTCTTCTCTTCTCTTCTCTTCTCTTCTCCCCCTACTCCAAACACTGGCCTTTTACTTCAAGACTAGATTATCCAGCAGACTAACAATACCTAAGGCTTATGATTTATAGTCTCTTCGTAGAATTCTGCTCATAAAAACAAGTATATCGTTTGTGCTGGAATGGCAAAACTACAGTTTTTAAAATGTATATTATATGCTTCTGATTTACAGAACAACAAAACATTTTTAAGGGATGCACAGAGAACCCTGGCATTTCCACTGGACCATCAAATTTTTTGAAAATTGCTGTATTATGCAAAATGTATATGTAGTGAAGATGGGCACAGACTGCTGGTTTGGCGGTTCATGCTGGTTCATTGATCGACCAGACAGGTGTTCGGTGCTTCCCAGCTCCACCTCCACTGGCAGTGCCCTGGATGCTCTGCTCTGCCTGCTCCAGGCACTACCTCTGAGTGAGTGCCCAGCAGAGAAGTTGTGGCTGGAAAGTGTGGATCACCTGTTCAGCCGATCAATCTGCCAGCATGAAACTCCAAACTGGCAGTTTGTGCCCAGTATAGTGAAGCACTGCTTTTCACACTGAGAACATGCCTCCAATGTTTGGATCTAGCTTCTCTCTCACCCTACCCCTTTCTTCATCCTGTTTCAGGCTTTTCTGCTTGCAAGTGTCAGCTGGCAGAGCAATTCTGCTGGCAGATCCCTCTGTTGGCAGACTGCCAAGATCAGCCAGCAGAGGGGAGAAAAAAGTTCTTCAAGCACGAGGGCCTTTCTGCTCAGAGAAGAAGTTTCTGTCCACTCTATTCCCTCCCCTCCCCCCCAGTTTTTGTTTGTTTGTTTCCTTCCTGCATATAAACATGTACTCTGGACCTTATTTTTCTCTATGTAATTTTCCAGGTGTCTGCACTAGTGTACATTTCCCACTGATAAGACTAAAGTATTAGTCAGAAAGTATATTTGTGTACATTTTCAAAAATACATACATATGTTGAGTGGTGTGCATTTATTTGCTTCTTTTGCCTTCCTCCTTGAGCAAGATACGGGCCTACTCTTGATAATGGTGTTGCAGATCATAAATAGGTTGGGAAACGCTTTCAAAAATTTGTTAATGCTAATGTCTATTCCATTCAGTTTATATTTTTGATGTAGCCACACATCTTAAGATATGTCTTGCCATTTATACCAAAAGCTATATAAATTCTCTTCTATTTGATGATGTACACTAGGAGGTCATACAAAATGTGCATTTGCCCCCCCCACACACACACACTCCTTTGGTTTACAGAAGACGCCAAAGCTATTTGCTCCTCCTGAACTATTGCATTGTTTAAAGTTGGGAGTTCTCATTTTCATAGACACAAAAGCACTGTTTGGAGATTCACAACCAGAGTCAGATTTTTGTAAAGTGCAAAGTTCTTAAGATCACTGATTGATCTATCTTTAAGATGTATCTTTAAGATAGATCAATCAGTGATCTTAAGAACTTTGCACTTTACAAAAATCTGACTCTGGTTGTGAATCTCCAAACAGCGCTTTTGTGTCTATGAAAATGAGAACTCCCCACTTAAAAAATGCAATAGTTCACGAGGAGCAAACAGCTTTGGCGTCTTCTGAACATAGATTATCAATGACAGGTTGCCAAGCATGGCTGGCTGCCGCCTCATTTATAAATAATGCTTCTTCCCTCCGTGTCAACATACCCAGACAGGGAGAAAAAATGGAAGAGATTGTTGCAAGAATAATATCGGAAATTCCCATCAGCATCAACACTAGGTGAAAGATACATGCCGGGTGGTGAACATGGTATACCGTTCATACGTATTCGGCAATCTCAATGTAGTGCTCCATCATTCAGTTTCTTGTTTATTTTCTTTTCTGGCCCCTGGAAGCCACAGGATTCTTGAGTGAAGATGAGTATCTGGAGATCACTGGCATCACCCGGGAACAATCAGGAGAGTATGAATGCAGTGCGTCAAATGATGTTGCAACCCCTGTTGTCCGGAGGGTAAAAGTCACTGTCAACTGTGAGTAACTTAAGCGTAAAATTGTTGTGGTTTTTAAGGGATTGGTAGGACAATATTAATAGGGTTGTCACTTCTGTATGCGTATATATGGATTTAAGAATGCCAGGAGACTAGGGAACATAAATGTATGCAGCCACCATACATTGATAGGTGGATCAATGCATGATCCATTGAGCCCAGTATTGTTGGCTTTCACTGGCAGCAGCTTTCTCTCTCAGACTCAAGCATTATATATGGAGATGCCATAATTTGAATGTGTAGGCATCTACATTCGATGCATGTGCTTTGCCAAGTGAGTTGCATGAGGCCTTCCCTAAGAAATATTTATTGCATTGTAACATTATCAAAAGGAGACAGAACTGCAATGTGTCAAATTAGAGATGCTGGTCATTAGGGAAAGAACAGCAAATGTTGCTTGGGCCAAATGCTTGCATTCAATGAATGGGTCAAGGTCGCACGTATGTGTGTATACTCATTTAGGCACAGATTTGAGGTTCTGTCATGGAGATATGTGCATATGTGTATTCATTTACACATGTTTGTTCACATCCTGTCACATGCATACTAAAAACATACTACCTCCTGCATCACATGGCTTGTATGCATTTACAGTCTTAAGCATGCACACCTATTTTGTACTGTGCAACATGAAAAGTCACAGTGTACTGTGGAGTGAATGGATTTCAGAAGGTGTCAGAAGCTCAGTGCCCATGGATATTGGTGGTGATATATTCAGCCATTCTCAATGGGAATTGTGTGAGAGGGGGCATTTGAAGGGGGGCATAGACCAGAAACTGTTCCAACTTATAAGACTTGTTATATGACTTATACAGTCTTGATTCAGCCTATATTCCTTTCCTATTGTGTTTTTGGCTGTGGCGGGGGGAAAAAGGTTGAGAATGGCTGGTATATATGATTTAATTTGTCCAATGACCTCTGCCTTTGCTCACTGAGTATCAGTGATACAGTCAAGGTTCGCTGTAAATAACGAGAATGTTTGGCATAGAGCACTTTGTTTTGGCATCTGAAAGAAAGGATTTTGAAGCTACTGCCTAGCAATGGAAGGCCACAGAGAGTCACAGAGATCAAGCCTCTGCTGTTCCTCTTTCTACAGACCCACCGTACATCTCAGATACTAAAAACACTGGTGTACCAGTAGGACAGAAGGGGATTCTCCAATGTGAAGCATCTGCAGTTCCATCAGCAGAGTTCCAGTGGTACAAAGATGATAAAAGGTATGTGATTGTCATGGCAGGAGCATAGCTGTACACTGCTGTAGGAGCATCCCCTCAAAATCCCTTAGTTATAATCGCTTACCCATTAAAAACATTGAGCATTGATCAAGTCGTTGGGGGAACTCATTAATGTTTGCAGTCAGATATATGGATCCATTTCCTGGCTTTCATGGTGGCGCTGTGGGCTAAACCGCAGAAGCCTGTGCTGCAGGGTCAGAAGACCAAGCAGTCGTAAGATCGAATCCACGTGATGGAGTGAGCTCCCGTCGCTTGTCCCAGCTCCCGCCAACCTAGCGGTTCAAAAGCATGCAAATACAAGTAGATAAATAGGGACCACCTCGGTGGGAAGGTAACAGCGTTCCGTGTCTAAGTCGCACTGGCCATGTGTCCACGGAAGATTATCTTCAGACAAACGCTGGCTCTATGGCTTGGAAACGGGGATGAGCACCGCCCCCTAGAGTCAAACACGACTGGACAAAAATTGTCCAGGGGAACCTTTACCTTTATATGGATCCATTTCCTGGCTTTCAGGCAAGGGCCTGTGATAGCCATGCAGACCCTTTTCATCAGGACCTGGCCTTCACAAGATTATTTTGGGGGGTGTCAGTTGCCCCATATGTAAGGGGAGAAAACCAGCGTTTGAACCATTTATGGGTGGGGTGGGCAGAAGAAGAGCATCCACTTTAAAAACAGCTGGCAAAGAAATTGTCTGCCTCGAGATGTTTGCTTTTGGCATAAGCGGCAAGGTGGGAAAAGAAAGGATGTTAAACCCAGCAAGCGCAGGTAGTGAAAGTGCCTCTCCTGGGGCCAGCTCCAGATAAATGACCTGCGTAACCACTTCCAGTTTATGTTTTCAATGAAATCTCTTCATAAAGTTACCAGTTGGACACAGAAAATTACATCAGATTTCCCCCCAAGTGGGAGCTCAAATTTAGTTAGGTTGATCAAATGCAGTAAATTATAGGCAGCAATGCAATTTATAGAAACCTGAGCCAGTCCTTGATAACTACTTTATCTTTCATTTTGAACTTGTGAGCATTATTTCCAATCGCCTCGGATAGATGAAATATCACCTGTGTTTCAGGCTCATCGAAGGGCAGAAAGGGTTGAAAGTTGAAAACAAGGCCTTCTTCTCCCGCCTGACTTTTTTCAACGTCTCGGAGCAGGACTATGGAAATTATACTTGTGTGGCCTACAACCAGCTAGGAAACACCAATGCCAGCATCATTCTGTACGGTAAGTAAGGTGTGCATTGACTTGGTCGTGGGACTGTGAGGTGCTGGAAGGATAAGTCTGGGGGAGGAAGAGGAGAGTGGGGGAAAAAGGGTCTATTTGCAGTGAGGGAGACACAGAGTCATTCAATGAGCCTATGGATCAGTATTGTTAACTCCTTGGCAATCATTAGAACCGCTAATGGTGGATGAGATCACCCTAGTATCCTGTCTTTGGAAGAGCATGGGTGGCGCATCCTATCTTTGCCATTCATTCTCATGTTTAGCGAAAGACATCACAAGAACAAGACATACATAACTCAGTGACTTTCAGGATGCTGAGTTGTAAGCAAACACTATTCTCAGATGCCAGTGGAACAAGACATGAGATGGATTGATCTAACATAGATGGAGGCAATATTAGGGAAAGGAGCTTCTTGATGGGAGAAGTCAACCCAGAGGCCAGGCCTTTCTTCCATCCTGTTTCTTCCATAGCAGTGGTTCCCAATTTTTTTTTCCAATTCACAGCTCCCTTTCCACCCCGATCCTGGGCATGGGGCACTCTTTCCTCCCTGGGTTTGGCTCTCTATTGCTTTTTGCTGGTCTCCCTATTGCTCTGCCTGCAAACGTCCTCACTCCAATCTTCTGATGGTCCCCTCTTCCTTTTCTCCAAGCCTCTTGCAAAATGTCCAGAGCTGCTGTCGCAGCTACAAAGTACTGAGTACCGTTCTACTCCAAATAATGAAAGCATATGCTATGGTGAAGAGTTGAGTGTTTGGTTTCCCACCAAGGCCAGCTGAGTGACCGCGCAATTTGTCCCCTACTTCTGATACTCAGAACCTGAAGGCTTTATTTATCATAGAACCAGGTGCAAACTATGGTGCTGGAAGTGGCGAGTATCAATACCTATAGCTTCTGATTTGATTCATTCGTATTCATTCATTGATTCATTCATTCATTCTGCATTCTAGTTCAAAAGATTTCTATAGCAATTTTTTTTTAATTTTCAAAACAAAAATCTCAAAGGACTTCACAAGAAAAATCAAATCAGTAGCTAAAAGTAAAAAAATTACCAGAGCAATGTTCTTTTTAATAAAAATGAGTTAAAAGACTTTTAAACCATTGGTATAATACTGTATCAGTATCAGTAAGACTACTTGGGTCTTCAGTTTGTGGCTGAAATATCCGCCACTGGGAGTCCACCTATGTAAGGCAAACACAGAGTATACCCTTCCTGCCTCATGCTTTGGTTAATAGCTGTGGATAATCCCATTCTCCATTAATTAATCTAATGTGCTCTGTTGGGAACAGAACTCGGCTTGAGTTTCCATATGGAGTTTCACAAAACAGTGAACTTGAAGCCAAACTATCAATCCCTGTTTTGCAAATATGTGGCTGGAGACAGAGAAAATAGATCTTTTTTAGGTCTTTAGAGTTGTTAAATCAGAGGCATCAAACCCAGCTGTAATTGGTGGATCATTTCACCTTTTCTGTAAAACAAAAGAAAAGTGCATTTAAATCAGTACTCCACACTTAGCCTGGCATATTCCATGGACATAAATCTTGTTCAGTTTGATTCAGGTCATAGAATGCAACTGATTGTTCATGTTATAACAGGACATAATCTTTTTCCTGTTGAGTTTCCTCACTTGATTTCTGATATTCAGTCTTCACTGTAGCCTCTTTCTTTCTGTTCCATTGTTTTTTGCCTGAAAAAATTAAATTAGTATGAAATCTGACCTCTCAAATTCACTGAGGATTGCTCAGGTATCCTGAATAAACAACATCTGGTTTTCACCATGGAGAGAGGATCTTCTGAGACGTTGATTCCAGCTTTGGAATCAAATAAGCATTTTCTAATTATCTATACTGTAAGTAGCCTGTTTTAATTAAGAAAGTACAAAATGCTCACCTGAGATACCATACCACTTTGGTCTTTTCTAGAAATTTCTTAGATGTTTATCTAGAGAAGTCTCATAATCAGTATTTGTGACTCAGCTAGTGGACACTACCAAAGAGGGCATTAACTGCTAAAGTGGGGGGAGGGGAGGGACCTCTAGAGCTGAGGAGGGCAAGATATCTTGAGTACATCAAGATGATGTACTCTGTTTGCAGACGTTAATAGTATTGGCAGTTAAATGTTTCTTCAGAATTGTCAAAAGTACAATAGGACCCTCCATATCCACTGAGGATTGGTTCCAAGCCCCCTGTGGATACTGAAAATTGTGGATAAAAGCAATCACTAGATAGATAGATAGATAGATAGATAGATAGATAGATAGATAGATAGATAGATAGATAGATAGATAGATAGATAGATAGATAGATAGATAGATAGATAGATAGATAGATAGATAGATAGATAGATAGATAGATAGATAGATAGATAGATAGATAGATAGCATGGAAAAAGGGGAAAAGGTAAAAAAACTCAGAAACAAATATTTTACATGCATTGCCAGAACTGGCCACTAGACAGTGTCAGAGACCATGCTATGTATTCTTGAATTCCTAGCACAAATATTCAATGCATGATATCTGGATCCCTCTATTGGCCAATTCTGGTAATATATTTGAAAATACTTTTTTTTTTCTGGATTGTTTTCTTATGATATTTTTATTATTTCCAGACCATGGATAAATGAAACCATGGGTACTGAGCCTGTGGATACAGGGGTCATACTGTACAGTGTTCTTTGTTGTGTCTGAAGGCATCAGACTACCTTAAGACATAAGACATAAGACATAAGAAATTTATTTGTCATTGCGCTCACAATTAACGCAGCGGTGTTTGCACTCCAAGTCAGATCATTTGTTATGATAGTCCAGGACTATAAGGTTATAAGGCGTCCAGGACTGAAGGGTAGCATGCAATGATTTCTCAACATCTTGTTACTACCTGCAAACATCTGGTATCTGAGGCAAAGAGTGGGCCTGGTCCTATAAAAAGAGTCATCAGAGCCTACAAGCTTGAAGTAGCTTACTTCAACTAGCTCAATCTCGCCAGCAGGTATGGGATTTTCAGATTTCTTAGACTACAAATCCCATAATTCATCATTCTAGCAGCTCCACCTGACAGACCCATACCTACAGACACCTTAACGTGGTTCACCTGAGGAACAGGCCTAGCTGGGAAAGCTTTGGGGCTTAACATAGGTCTAGTCCACCCTAGCTTCTTATTAAGAAATGAAACTGCACCTATGCAGGTGGGGGCTTGCTTTCTGAACAGAAATCTAGGGCATAGGCTAGGCCTATGCTTCCTCCCAAGACCTTCGCAGGCCATCCCACCAGGTGAGTCACACTTTGGTGTGGGCCTGTCCGATGAAACTCCTAGAGTGGAGAATGACGTGATTTGTCTCACGAGAAATCTGAACATCCCTTGCCTAGTCACTTTGCAGCTTATGCAAAAATTGTGTTTTGCAATGCATTGCCAGTTTATTTATTTATTTATTTATTTATTTATTTATTTATTTATTTATTTATTTATTTATTTATTTATTTATTTATTTATTTATTTTTCATCCCTGTTAAGAGATAAATGGATCATTTGTTTGTATTTAGTATAGAATGAGGCCAAAAAAAAACAAAAAAAAAAAACCCTGTGTTTTGGAAGTGGATCCAAATTAGATGATCTACAAGCATGCTGTCATGTTACATCCGTGAAAACAGTTTTCGTCCTTTAACTATCCCGTTCCTCAAGGACCATCACATGGTTCCACATGTTGGGAACATCAGATCTTCTTTCCTATTGCCACCTCCTCTTTACAGTTTTATGGACACTTCTGAGTATGACTCTCTAGCTTCCAAATGTCCTTCAGTTTTTTTGAAGGGTCCATCTGTCCACAGAAATTTCCTGATTCATGTTTCGTGCTTTCATCTCGAGGCATTCCCTCCCCAAGTATATTACTCTTCAGGAAACTAAACAGAAACAACGGTGGCAAAGGAAATATATATATATATATTTGTATACAAACAACAACTAAAATTTTTCAGAGAGCCTTCCCTGACATCGCCACCCTGGAGTGCCGTCTGCTAGGTGCGGCTTTTCAGAATAAACAACCCAAGCGTCTCGGCGATCGCAGGTTTGCTTCCAAGTCGCATTTTCTATTACTGCAACATAAAATAAAAAATTGACTTTAGCAAAGGGAGGCGGGGAGGGCTCTGTAGCCTTATCTGGAAGCTATTTTCTCCACATGCCAGAGCTCTGATTAGAGTGATGGATCCATCTGACACCACTCACAGCTAGGGACAGCTGTAATTGCTTGGCTTATTTGTCACGCTTCTCTACGTTATAGCAGGCAGCACCACCGCTTGCCTTTCATGCCAGCTGAGAGCCAGGGTGAGGAGCAAACCTTTACTGCCCCATTTTCCCCTGGCCTTCACCCTACTCCAAACCAATCAGAAGAACCACCTCACTCCATCTCTGTGGTCATTCTCACACCGCCTTCTTAAGGGGGCTTACCAGGAGGAACTGACTCAACGTAGCACCACTAGATGTCTTAAACCTTTCTGTATAAAGGTGGAACCTTTGTTTCCGTGGTAACCAGTGCTGACAACTAAGGAACAAATGACTTATAAAATCAAGGCTGAAGATACGGGGACCAAGTATATGATGGAACTCAAAGGGCTATAAAGCCTGAATCTGTGCCCTGATGTGTATTTTAAACAAACTGAACGAGAACTCTTGAGTTCTCTTACTCATGGGACAAAATGAGGCCTGCATCTCCTGGCCTTGCCATCAATATGACGCAGCATTGAGCCACATCTATATCTGTGGAGTCACACACATGTATGCGAATTATGTGCCTTTACATAGTACAGTGATGCCTCGGAAGACGAAATTAATTCGTTCCGCGAGTTGTGTTGTATTGTGAACATTTCATCTTGCAAAGCGTGGTACTAAGGATTGTGTGATTTAAAACAAAACCCTCTGAAAAGGAAAATAATTTGTCTTGTGAAGCATGGCCATGGAAAAAATTTGTTTTGCGAGTCACAAAAAAATCGCAAAACGCTTTCGTCTTGCGAGTTTTCCGTTGCATAAGGCGTTCGTCTTCTGAGGCATCACTGTACGTACTCAGGTAGGAATCTTTGACCTCCCCTCTCATCTTCCCCTAAAGAAGATGTTGGAAGCTTAGGTGCTGTTTTTTTTTGGGGGGGGGGGGTTTATGAGAGAGTGAATTTCCATTATCTCCTTGTCTAAATCTCTGGAATGTTGTTGTTCTGAGATATCTACATTGACATAGCTTCAAACTGCCCCTCCGTGGTGCTGTGTGACGAGCTACACCAGTATTTTAGGTCATGTGTCACTGTTTCTCAGGGCAAAAGTAGAAATTGTATGATAGCTAACTGTCTACCAAATGGGTATCTCAGACCTGTTAGTCCTCAAATAGGTGTTGTGTGTTTTAATGAAAACCACCAGTGTTCCAATGGAAAAGGAGTAGCCAGGGGTTCAAAGACTGCTTCACCCTTACCTTTCTGGGTAGTTTGACACTCACAATTCTGCCTACGTGTTATCTCTGACTGGAAAAGTGGTTGTGAAAATGCACTTTGTAGTAAGAGAATTACTGAAGGGAAAATCATTTAAAAACTCTGTTGCTGCTCTTCTTCGTATACTCATAATCTCTGGAAGCTGCTTTTAATTCAAAAGAAACAAATGTTAAGAGTCAGAGGCTGTTGCGTGAGTCTACCATGTGGGGAATTGTAAATCTTTGCTCATTTCATTCTTGCAAATGAGAATGAAAAACATTATTTTTTTTCTCTGCTGCTTGAGATTATGAGAGTTTCTATGCCTTTTTCCCCTTTTGGGGACTTTTTTGGGGAAAAAATTCAGAGAAGTTGCCTTTTCATAAAAGGAAATTATACTTTGAATAAATCCATATTATGCATTTAATTTTTGTTTTGTTTTGGCCAAATTACAAAGATCTCGTATGTGCCCAATGTAAGGTGTTCTGACCAAGCTCCAACATTTTATGGTAATATTGCTGCTGTGGAAAAAAAAGACCCACTCTTTTTCATTCTAGCTCAGGAGCAAGAAATCTGGCTCATGTTGGGTTACTTTTCTCTTTTTGAGGGAGTAACTTTCATATATTACAAAAGCACCCTCTCTCATTAAGGGAAAGAATATTTGAGAATATTTTCTAACATTTTTACAGTGATATCACATTTCCTTTCACCTTCAGGAACATCTTTACTAATGGCCAGCTTATTGTCTGAGGACTACTTTTTCTTTCTCTTTTGTTGTAAATAAGTGGATGGGGCTATATATTAAACATGCAAACCAAGAACACAAATCTCTGTGTTAATGGCGAGACAATGTTTTAACCAGCATTGTTGAGAGTGTTACTGTGGTTCTTTCAAGATTCGGTGGAGAGAATGCAGCAAATGCATTTTTGGCTAAATCACAAATAATCAAAGCCAGAGTCATTCATTGATTCATATATTTGTGTACTATAACTGTCAGATATAGAAACTAATATATGCAAATACAAGTAAACACTATGTGTATTAATAAGGTATGCATAGGATTGAAATGATTGCATTGACGATTGATCATTCATCATTGTTCTGACGCTATCGGAAAGACTCGGAACAGGCAAAAAGAATTGGAAAGCCAATTATATTTGAAAAGCAGTGAAAAGAAATGGTAAAAACTACAGCATAAGGTGATACAACATAGTGAGAGCTACCATGTACAACAGGCTGTGGCTGGAAGCCAAGTCACATATGTCTTATATTAATTTTCAGAGATAATCAGATTCTGGCTTCAGAGAGTAACAAATATAAGGGAAATGCATAGCAGTCACTAGAGATATGTCTGGTGCTATTCTTATATGATGTGCAAACTGTATATACTAGATGTTCATGATTGGTGGTAAATATAACAAGGGCAGAACAAGGGAGAAAGTAACCGGTGGGATAGTAGTCATTATCCATGTCCACACTGGGGCCTAAGATGATGTATCATGTTTATTGTTTAACTCTTGACGACATCTTTCCCATCACATAAATCACAACTGTCATACAGCCTTGCAAAATCCATGCTAGCAAATGTGCTGTCAAGGTCAATTGAGCGAAGTCACAGCTTTTCCGGTTATTCTGGGCAAGGAAGAGTCAGGAATATTTTGCTGATTTTTGACCAACCAGGGCACTGCTTCAAATGGGCCATGTTTCCCCAAGTGATACGGACAGGTGAGAATGCTTTGTTTCTCTTGGAGTGGATCAAAAGTTTCCGAGGACATTTTCATGAGCACCTTTCTGAGACATTCTTTCGTCTTTGCCCCATTCAAGCTACAAAAGAGGGCCGTTTTATCAACCTCTTCTTCTCTGAACCCACCTCCCTCCCTACTGAACCCTGGGGGATGCAAAATGTTGGAGACACAGTTTCAGTAGAAGCAGTGACAAGAATGACAATGAAATAACTTGGGGGGGGGGGAGAGAGAAAGAAGCTGTGCTATTATGAAAACTGATGGCGAACCCAACTCCTGAGAAACTTCTGGAGAATTTCTTTTTTCCCCCTTGAAATCAGTAGTGACATACCCTTTTCAGGTTTTCTCCCTCCAATAATCTGGAAAAGGCAAAATCGGAGAGGTCGTTTGTGGATAGCTTAAGATTCGCAACTTAAACGTTAAAGTGCAGCAGTCACATTTTAATTAGGAAGATGAAGAACATGGTAGTGATGGTTGAATTCCGGAGACACCTAGATAAGAGTTTTTAATTTAGGGTATCTGACAGAAAGGTCCAGGTAAGCTATGATTTTTGCAAGGGATTTCACCTCTTTCAGATCACATGAGGCCAACCCAAGGCACTCCGGCTATGATTAATGCCGGTGGCATCAATATTTAGGCCTAAGGGTTTCTGAGATGAGTGTCAATTGCACTCCCTCAAAAGCATGAGGTGGTGGTAGGGGGTGGGAAATAACCCATTCTCTGAAGCTTGCAGCGTTTTTGCAAACATTCTCCTAAAATATACATTATTTTGGTGGGGCCAGGCACATAGGTTTACGTAGGGCTTGGTAAACACCACTGATTTCATACACTTGTAGCCAACAGAGAGCCTAGAAAGTTAGTTTAAAGAAAAACCAATCAATAATAATAATAATAATAATAATAATAATAATAATAATAATAATAATAATAATAATAATAATAATAATAATAATAATAATAATAATAATAATAATATAATTTATTGTCATTGTAAGTATATACACAGTATACCATACAACGAAATTCACAGACACCCAGAGACCAGACACATGCACACACATAACATTCCCCAAACACTCCCCACCCACTAGAAGTCCCCCACTAAAAATACAAACATGTACACCTCAGGCCAAGTAACACAGTCCAACTAATTATTCACTACTGGTGGTCTTTAAGCTCATTATTAATTGCAATTATAGCTCTAGGATAAAAACTATTTAGAAAACGTGTGGTCCGAGTCTTAATTGTTCTATATCTTCTGCCAGACGGTAACAGTTCAAAAAAGTTATAAGCAGGATGGGAAGAGTCTCTCAGGATGCTGTGTGACTTCCTCAGACAGCGGGATGTGAAGATGTCATCCAGGGTTGGTAGCTGGAGCCCGATGATATTCTGGGCAATTTTAATGGTTCTCTGTAGAGCTTTTTTGTCCGCTACAGAGCTACTCCCAAACCATGCCAGAATGCCATAAGTTAGGACACTCTCAATGGTGCTACGGTAGTAGGACAGAAGTAAATGCTGTGATAAATTTAACTTCCCAAGCATTCTCAGGAAATACAGCCTCTTCTGTGCCTTCTTTATTAGCATGTTGGCATTTATAGTCCATGAGAGGTCCTCTGAGATGTAAGTACCCAGAAATTTAAAACTACCAACTCTCTCCACTTCCTCACCGTTTATGTACAGTGGTAAATGTACATTTCTCTTCCTCCTAAAATCAATTATGAGTTCTTTAGTTTTTTTGATGTTAAGTGTGAGATGATTTTCTTTACACCATAGTATCAATCTTTGTACTTCCTTTCTATAAGCAGACTCATTGTTCTTATTTATGAGTCCCACCACTGTCGTATCATCTGCAAATTTAATAATTGCATTGGTGTTATATAGTGGGGTGCAATCATGTGTGTACAGGGAATAGAGGAAGGGACTCAGCACGCAGCCCTGGGGAGCTCCTGTACTTAGTACCAGGGTAGAAGAATGGTGGGATCCCATCCTTACTGACTGTGGCCTATCTGTCAGAAAATCCTTTATCCACATGCAGATCTCCAGAGGTAATCCCAGGTTGATCATTTTTAAAAACAACCTATTTGGTAGAATGGTGTTAAAAGCAGAGCTATAATCCACAAACAACAGCCTCGCATAAGTTCCCTGTTGTTCTAAGTGGCTCAATACAGTATGGAGTACGATGGACACAGCATCATCAGTAGATCTATTTCTCCTGTATGCAAATTGCCATGGATCCAAAGAAGGTGGAAGACTAGCCTTAATGTAATCCAGCACCAATCTCTCAAAACATTTCATAATAACAGATGTTAAAGCTACTGGTCTATAATCATTGGGAGATACCACAGCTGACTGCTTCGGGACTGGCACTATAATAGATGTCTTCAGGCAAGTGGGGACAGAACACTGCAACAAGGATAGATTGAAAATATCCGTAAAAACTCCAGCTAATTCTGCAGCACAGCCCCTAACAACTCGTCCCATGATTCCATCTGGTCCAGCTGCCTTTCGAATATTAATATTCTGGAAAGCGCGTCTCACATCTGAAATCTGCAGTACTAGTGGTTGTCTGTCGATGGTAGATTCTAGTGATGTATTATGGACAGTAGGTGCTGGAATAATGGTTGTTCCTGTTTCCACCTCAAAACGGCTGAAAAATTGATTTAACTGCTCAGCCAAAAAATCACTGCTGCTACACAGACTGTTTTTGTTACTCTGACCAGTGATTTGTCGTAGGCCGTGCCACACTCGGCGAGTGTCAGAACTTTCAAGGTGTTGTTCAATTCTCTGGCTGTACATAGCTTTGGCATCCCTAATGCCCCTTTTCAGTTTAGCTCTGGCCTCTCTATACTGTAGTTCATCACCAGAATGAAAAGCAGCATTTCTGGCTTTTAATAAAAGGCGCACTTCTCTATTTAGCCAAGGCTTGTTGTTAGAAAACACTCGTACTTGTCTTGTTGTAGCAATAACATCGATGCAGCTTTTGATATAAAACAGTACTGTCGAGGCATAAGTATCAACATTGTCCTCCTCAAACAGTTTCCAATCAGTGCTCCTAAAGCAATCTTGAAGTTGCTCAGTTGCATCCACTGGCCACACTTGTATTTCTCTAATTGATGGTCTGATTCTTTTAACAAGGGGTCTGTACGATGGAATCAAAAAAAGAGATATATGATCTGACTGTCCCAAGCTAGGCAATGGCTTCGTCTTATATCCATGCATGATGTTACAATATACCTGATCCAAGGTATTTTCCCCTCTAGTGGGACAGTCCACATACTGATAAAAGTTAGGGAGGACGGTCTTTAAGTTGGCTTGATTGAAATCACCTGCTACCACCAGCACTCCATCTGGGTAGGCCTGCTGCTGTTTGCTGATAGCAGTTAACAAACAACTCAAAGCTGTGGTTGTGTTAGCATCAGGAGGTATATATATTGCTGTTATTATAACAACATTAAACTCACGAGGCAGGTAAAAGGGGCGGCATTTCACTGCCAAATACTCCAAATCAGGAGAACAGTGAATGTCCATTATTTTAACATCTGTGCTCCAATTATCGTTTGTGTAAACACAAACCCCTCCACCTCTGCTCTTTCCAGATTCAATAGACCTGTCTGCTCGATGTACTCTGCGTCCTTGTAGTTCAATTACCTCCCCTGGGATGGAAGAATCAAGCCATGTCTCTGTAAAGATCATAACGCAACAGTCTCGAATATTTTTCTGTAGGGAGATAGTAAGTTCCAACTCCTCAATCTTGTTGGGTAGAGATAGGGTCAGTGGCAGTGCTAGATTAGGGATTCTTTGAATTATGGTACAAAATAACAGGAGCAGGAGCAGCTTTTCTGTGCTGTGGCAATACTTAGAATCATCCGGGCACTTGTGAAGTTGGGCTGTGTCATGGAGAATGTGATAGACTCTGATACGCAAGCCCTGGAATTTCTTCTGAAGAATTGGAGTGGATCCCTTGATTCCACACAGTCTAGCTAGATGGCTTTTGTAAGAGCCTTGATGACCAATATTATGGCCTTTACAGTACTGGGTAATATTTCTCCCCTCACCCTTTGTCTTCTGCTTTCTCATACAGTCATGCCAAAACAGCAGAGGACCTTTTCCGAAACTGAGAATTTCCTTCCCTGAACAGATCCATAGAGCACACACTGGCTCGTATTCCAGCAGGGGATGGTCTCCTTTAAATCTGTCCACCACAGAGTATATAACTGGAGTCTTCTTACTGCACGATAGAAGAACTACCCCCCATCTTGCAAACAAAAAGAATCCAACAAAGGGCAAGATAGGTTCTCTGCTCGCACAATCATAGTCAAATAATTAAACTACAGCAGGCCCCCACTGAACTGTCCTACATTAATTTCAGCTTCACAAATCACTTCCTTTCTCTCTTTGCCTCCCTCCCACAACATCTTTTGTCTGACTGCGTATAAAACTCGGCAGGACTTCACTTTGGCACTGCATAATGCCTGGATATAGGTGAGAAGCTAATTTCATAAGAGGGCTCCTGTTGAGAGCCAGAGTTCTAGGCCTTGGTATTGTCAAGGGAAGCAGCAGAATCCACGTTCTGAGTACAGAGGCATGTCCTGCTAAAATCAATCTGAAAGATATGTGACAAGGTCACTGAGGTGTATCTTGCCATCCCAGGCGACCTGGGTGTTTGCCTGAATAGAACAGAATTGTGATTCTCTCATTAATCTTTATCGACGGAGCACTTGCGGTCATAAATTGTAGACAATGAATCCCTTCAGAAATAATAGCATGTGCCACATTTTGAAGTGCAATAATAATAATAATAATAATAATAATAATAATAATAATAATAATAATAATAATAATAATAATAATAATAATAATAATAATAATAATAATAATAATAATAATAAACAACTCACCAGAACTGTTCTGGGCACAAGAGAAAGCATTGCAATGTGGTCGCTTAAAGAGTGGGCAATCTCAGTGGACTACAGAGGCAAATGTCTGCCCCCACCCCACCCCAATATAATCACGGGTCACATCCAGCACAGAAGGAGCCTTTTAAAAATAATTTTTGAAAGAGGGGATGGTGGATAATAGTTTAGAAAGCCATCCTAAGTCAATTCAGTCTTCCACTTCAATGCATTTACTTAATGAGGGTGTCATCCTCTGAAGGAGCTGAGCTAGAATGTAAATTTTCCTCCCGCAGCCACGTTGCTTCTGCTCGGAGGAAATTAAGAGCTGCAGAAAAGAAGCGGCAGAGGGGAAAGTATTACCTTAAGTATCGCCCTTTTCTCCTGAAACTCCCTTTGGACACTTTTACCCATTGGGTTTGGAAACGTGGAGTTGGAAACCGCTTGGAAGATGCAAGTGAAAGGATTCGCTGAAGGGGGGAAACAATAGAATCAAGAGATGCAAAGCATTTCTGCCTCCCTTCCTCCTCTCTCTTTTTTTTAAAAAAAAAGATTAGTGTAGCCTTTGGGTGCGCTTCTATTGAAGATTGTTAATCATCCTGTGGATTCAGCTGCGCTTCTGAAGCATTCTCCGAAAGTCTTCCTAGCAGCCTACAATGTGTCTATTAATATCAAGAAATCAAACCTCTAGATGTGTAAGCCAAGGAGCTGATTGTTTGAACATTCACCTCTAGGTTACTCTCTTATCAAAGACGAGCTGTTTTGCAAGGCTGACATAAATTAAATAGTATTCATGGAGTCATCTTGCCCATTTCCCTTCCATGCTTCACTTTGTTCACTTTCAGAAAGTATGCCTGTTCACAGACCCCACCCCACCCTTGCCACAGACACACACATACCTTCATCCCATTTCTTATTTACACGGCAGTGTATTCACGGAGTGGTAATTATGAAACAATATATTTATTTTTATTTTTATCTTCATTTTTTTTCTCTTCCATTGTTTCCTCACCTGGTTTAGAAATAAGTGAGCCCACAAGCTCAACTTTATTCCAAGGTCAGTATTGTTCTTGCTGTATGTCACATCTGCTCGGGCCTCCCGTAATGCAACCTCTTTCCTTTCCACTTACCACCCTTTCTTATGCATTGCCTGTTTCCCTGTCCGATTTGCATGGAGGACGGCACCAATTCCAAAGTGAGTTGAGGGTCTGGTTAGTCTCCTCCTCTCCATCGTGTCACATCTAATATCTCAGAGCCACATTATCCAGTTCCAGATCTCCTCCTCCCAGACACTGTGTGCACAGTTATCGAATCTTTATGAAGGGCTCCTACCCTCAGGGATCTTCACCAATCCCAAAATAATTCATTCGAGGACTTAGGCTTTAATGAGGTTACTGAGAAAGCCATCACCGATAGAGATGGGCACGAACCAGGAAAACAGTGATTCGTGATGGCTCATGGTGACCTACAAACCACGAACTATCGTGAACCCCTCATGCCAGGGAGGATCATCCAATCAGCTGGGCAGCACATGCATGAACACAGAGGTAGCAGCCTGGGCTCCTGGAAGGGAAGTTAGCCCCACTGTCTCTGATGGTGATGGCAGTGACAGCAGGACCAAATAGGAAGGCAACAGGGGCAGTGGGAAGGTGGTGGGCGGACAGGTGTGTTTGCAAAGCAGAATGAAGCACTGAGGGGGGGGAAGGTTTTTTTTGCTTCCCCCCCCAACAAAACAGGATCCCCAGACTGGTTCGGCAAATGAACCATGAACCGGTTTATTTATTTATTAAATTTATACCTCCGCCCATCTAGACCGAAGTCTACTGATGCATAATTTTTTTCTGGTTTATGGTTCAGTGTTTTCCCATCTGTCCACACAAAACTACAGTTCTCAACTACAGTTGAACTAAATCTAAACTGTAACAGTAGTCTTAAACATTTCCTTTATCTTAGAACGGAGGTGATTTCTTTTTTTGTAGAATTTTTCTCTCTTTCAAATTCCTTCATAGCAGCAGGACATTCCTCATCTTTCCTAGAGAAGATTTGGAAAATGGACTCCTCATGAATAACATGGAAAATGAGCAAAACTAGAGTTTTGCTCAGCTCTAGTTTATACTCAGAGACTGTGAGATTATTTCATTAAGAGCCTCGTGGCGCAGTGGTTAAAATGCTGTATTGCAGCTAAAACTGTGCTCACGACCTGGGGTTCAAATCCCAGGTAGCCGGCTCAAGGTTTACTCAGCCTTCCATCCTTCCGAGGTCGGTAAAATGAGTACCCAGCTTGCTGGGGGGGCAATGTGTAGCCTGTATAATTAAAATTGTAAACCGCCCGGAGAGTGCTTGTAGCGCTATGGGGCGGTATATAAGTCCAATAAATAAATAAATAAATAAATAAATGGAAAACCAATATTATATACATAACTAAGTCATGTAATGTATGTGAATTATAATATTGGTCTATAATGGGCCCATCTATGAGTACTGTACCCAGATATCTTAGATTCTTCAACTGCAACATGAACCTTGATATAAAATAACTATAGAGAGTTGCAGATAACCTTTGAATAACCTTTGAACCAGAAAGCTGGAAGGGACCCTGTGGATCATCTAGTCCAGCCCCTGTCAAGGAGGCCCAGTGGGGAATTGAACTTGCAGCCTCTGGCTCCGCAGCCAGATGCCTAAACTTACTGAGCTATCTGCCAAACTAGAGTTGGAAAAATAGTCTGGAATCTCCAGTCTGTTCTTGTTCTTGTCCCCAGCTTGCTCCAGTTGCAAGTTCAAGATCATACCTTGGGCAATTACTTCTTAGGTTATAGTGGCCCACAATCCTGCAGCCAGGATTAACACTTCCAAATTCTACTCAAGGCATGTTTTTGACAGAATTGATACTGTGCTGATAAGTAGCCCTGTGTTATCCAGAAGCTCATAGAACCATGTCACCCTGTGCTGGTTGAACTACGGTGTGAGCGTTCTTTTTGCCATTCCTGCAGCACCATAGTCTCTGAAATTACTGTACAGTGTCTCATTAGTACTCTGGCAGGAAAATCAAAGTCCATATGGAATAATTATAGACAAGAAAGAAAGAAAGAAAGAAAGAAAGAAAGAAAGAAAGAAAGAAAGAAAGAAAGAAAGAAAGAAAGAAAGAAAGAAAGAAAGAAAGAAAGAAAGAAAGAAAGAAAGAAAAGAAAAGAAAGAAAAGAAAGAAAGAAAAAGACAGCATAATCAGTGGCATAGTAAACAAAGGAGGAATTTTAGTAGAAGGAGATGTGGAACTGGCAGGAAGTGGCACCGAGCTTTGCCAGCTGGCAGATGGAGATGAATAATTTCTGGGAAGAAGCATGCACCAAATCCAGGTGTTTTAACAGGTTGGGTTTTTTAAATGGAATGCAGGTGAGGAACAGTTCTAGCAATGTCAGCCAGCTCGCCAGCCTAACCTTCCATCTTCATTGAAGAAACTTGTTTGTAGGAATGGACCTTAACATAGCCTTGTTCTGCAGAGCTCCATCAGATTTCATCACTGATCCCCAGGAAATGAAAGTGGTTTGTCTATCTATCAATCTGCATTCCCTTTCCCCTTGCAGAATCAATATGAAATGCAGCTGCCTCATTTCCCCACAAAAACAGAACTGATTGATTAACCCATTTGTTCTTTCTTTTTTTCTTTTCTGTTCTTTTCTTTCTGTTTCTTTTTTTTCCCTCCCGCATGGCTTCCTTGTGTGTCTCCTTCCTCATGCCTCCCTACATTCTGCCATGTAAGTACCACTAGCTTATATACCAGCTTTAGCAATGTTATAGTCTTTGTGTGTTAAGGGGTTGGAAGGACAGGGGGGGGGGGCATGAGGATACTTCGTGTACAAAGATGGGGAGGGAGGCATCTGCCTCTTGGCATCAAACTGGTACACGGAAGGGTCCAAAGTGAAAAAGGATCTGAACTGAATAATTAAGAAAGGAGATGGAATTAGAAGAGGGAGGGATAAAGAAAGATGTGATGATGCCTAGTGGTCCAAGATGTAGGGAGAACCTAAGCCCACAATATCAAAGCCCTACCCATGCACCATTATAAGCCACCTATGAAGATGTGTATAGACCATATCTCTATCTTTCAATGCACCATATATCATTGGTGCCACACTGGGGCATGGACTCTACACAGAGGGAGGTTCTGACATATTTGGGTGAGGGGAGAAAGGCGTACAGGTGACGGTATATGGTCTAGCCTTTAGTCACCTGCCTGGCACCACAGCTGTGCTCTTCCATCTGCTCTGTAGGCTAAAGCAGGGGTTCTCAGTAATGCTGGTCTGAAATATCACTGGGTGTACACTCTGATTACATATTACAGGAAATGAGAATTCTCCAGTCTTTAGTGGGGTTATGATAATCTCTCTGGGTTTGTTTGTTTTTTGGTCTAATTTTTAAATTTGAATAGCACTGGAATATTGACCCCCATCTTTATTCCTTTGTTGAACTTTCTGCTGTGATGGTCAGCAGCCACAGTAGTGCTACCTCCTTTTAGGAAGTATAGATCCAGCATTATCCATTAACAGAAATAGTATGGACACAATTCAGACCACTTCTGGTGTGCAGCTTGTGTCATTCTGACTACTAATGCACAGCAATAGGTATGTGCATCAGTTAAAATTCAGTACATTCTCTAAGGCCTCTTTAAGTGAGGATCTATAGATTTCTTTACTGCACTGTGATTTATGCACTAGTGCTTGTCATCAGTAATTTAACAAAAGGGAAGATGCAAACTGTACTGCAGTCAGAATTGTGCTCAAGACCTGGGGTTCAATCCCAGGTAGCCGGCTCAAGGTTGACTCAGCCTTCTGTCCTTCCGAGGTCGGTAAAATGAGTACCCAGCTTGCTGGGGGGGGGAGCAATGTGTAGCCTGCATAATTAACTTGTAAACCGCCCAGAAAGTGCTTGAAGCACTATGGGGCGGTATATAAGCAGCACGCTTTGCTTTTGCTTTGCTTTTATTTCCAGATGCAATCCAGAAGTAGGGATATACTGCCCTACCACTGACAACTAAGAGTCAGTAGGTCAAAGATACATACTGATTTATGTCAGGTTTACATCAGTATGTATCAGTGGCTGTAAGATTGCTTCTTTCCTTCCCATGCTCACCTTCTGAATGTGATTTGGGAAGAAGCAGTGTAGAGAAGACTGCTGTTTTTGGTCATGTAAGGCTTTCTTCCTTGTCAAAGCAAGTTGTGAAGGGGTGTGTGATGAATGATGCCTATTCTTCTTTTCATGCTGATGACTAAGATTCTAGATCATGTCCTTGTATGCAGAAGCATCAGGTTGTATGAAGTGGTGTACAAACATTTTGACACACTGTCCTGTAGAACATATTATTTCTGCTGATATGCAGAAAGGACAGGAGATATGGTATGTCTGTGCTACATGTTTAAAATGGAAAGCGTAAACAAAAAGAAGAAACAGTGGACAGGGGAGCCCACCCCAGGAAGCATATTGGACTGTTTCTGTACCGTAATGCACACTTGAACAGAACTGTCCTGTATTTTCAAGTTTACTTTTACATATTGGCGAGAGGCAGAATTATAATATAATAAAATCATAGAAAAGTGAAGTTGGAAGGGGCCTACAAGGCCATCAAGTCCAACCCCCTGCTCAATGCAAGAATACATACAATCAAAGCATATCTGCTAGGTGATTATCTAAGTTTTACTTGAATGCCTCCAGTGTTGGAGCACTCACCAACTCCCGAGGTCACTGGTTCCACTGTCATACTGCTCTAACAGTTAGGACTTTTTTTCCCGACATTCAACCAAAATCTAGCTTCCTTTAATTTCAGCCCCTTGTTGTGTGTGATCAAGAACAGATCCTCCTCTAAGCCTTTAAAATATTTGAGAAGTGCTATCATATCACCCCACAGTCTTCTTTTCTCAAGGCTAAACATGCCCAATTCTTTCAGCCTATAACCATGTTGTTTAAAAAGAACTGTAATGATATATTAAACTTTGGTATTCTGGTCGTTTGAGGGACCCACATAGCTCTTCAGGGGTTGTGATTCTTGCAGCTTCTCAGTCTCAGAGAAAAACAAAGGGGGGAAAAGTTTGCCCACCTGAGAGATCCCTCCCCTCTTCGCCACCTCTGCTCCAGCAATCTTGCAGGAAATCTTGTGGAAATTTTTATGCCATTTTGCTGCAAGGAATGCCAAACCATGCAGGGTTATTACAAGTCCTATGCAGAATGGCATCAAGCTGAGCAGGATTTGTTAGGCAAAAAATAGGAGGAAAAAGTAAAAAGGGAAAACCAAACCAGGATTCCATTTTCAAGGGAATCTGGGAAATCTCACGGAAGGGGGAGTCTCATTGGTGTGTCTTAATCAGGCGAACATTTCCAAGAATGAAATTTTGGTGGGTTTTTTTAGTCTTCTTCACATCCCTACACCTTTCCTCCAGATGAGTTGCCAGGATGATACCCACTTAGCTTTTGCCAGTGTTCACAGACTAGAAGCCCTTGCCTGCTTTGTCCAACATCACAAAATCTAGACTAGAATTAAGTTTAGAGTTAATAGTACAGGCAGCACATGGTTAGTCTGTCACTGCTATGACCGTCTTCACCACAACGGATCTAAGTCTTCTTCTTTTTTCTGTAAAGAACTGTTATTCTTAGACCAAAGTCTCCCTTGCTGATCTTTAAAAAGATCGAGGGGAGAATATATGTATGAGTTTATACTATATTTCATGTTTTTAGGTTCCCTCTGCAGCCGTAGAGAGCTAGATGTTAACTCTTTTGGTTAGAGAGAAAAGAAAAAGAAAACTCAGACGCCACATTTCTACAACGGGAACCCAGATTCTGCCCTGAGACCAACACAGATCCTTTTTGGCTTAAATTATTCCTAACTATTATTCACCCCCTTTGTTTTGTTCTGTGAACAAGACACTTGTTCAACTGTTCGATTATTTGCAAGTGCAGTTAATGGTGTAGAAAACAGAGGTGAGTTTTCTATCATCTTCATATGTCAGATGCAATCACAAAGTAAAAGCTGTAGATGTCAGCATCCTTCTTCCACCATCTGTGGCCCTCACAGAACATCTCAATATTTCCTGCGAGGCACTATAATTGCTTATTTCTCAAAGACAATGAGTTGAAGTGTGGTGGGATCAATTTTCTTTACAGCAGACCCGCTTTAATTGTGTGTGTGTGTGTGTGTGTGTGTGTGTGTGTGTGTGTGTGTGTGTGTGTGTGTGTGTGTGTGTGTGTGTGTGTGTGTGTGTGTGTAAAAAATAATGTATTGTTGTTCTAGTTGGTTTGGGGTTTTTTAAATAATTTGCAAGCCACATCTTAGAAACATGACAGGGAAAAATTGGGTCCCTCCATTGGGAGAAAGGTGGCATAAAAATGGAAATAAAACAAAACAGCTTGTTAATATATATACAGTGAAGCTAAAACCCCCGGTTTCTGTTTAGATACATGCTGGAATGTATACATATAAACCACCTCCGTGGTCTCTGCCATATTTACGCTTACCAATATACAGAAATATGGCATTATAAATGCCAGTTCACAAAAAGCTACTGTCAGAACATTTCTATCCTGGGGTGTTGAAATGTTTGGACACCAGCTTTTGTTCAATGGCGTATGTGATGCCAGTTTTGTGCCCATTGGTTGTCATCTACAAAGACTGTCCTCTCTGCCTTACATAGAAATGGGGTGGGGGCACTGCTGGCAGAAGATGATACCTATCATGTTAAAAGGTGGACAAATAAATGAACCCTTGATATCGTAAGCAACATTGCTGAGACCTGTAGTGCCAGAATAGACAAGGAGACACAGATGGCAAAGGTCTGTAGCATGGTGCAATTTTGTCACTGGATCCATGTTGTTCAGTCTGTTGACCATCAATAGTTGCTTAAGGTTGAAGAGCTATCTATAAATGAGCCCCAATCTTCCACCCACAGACTAGGAGAGTAAAGTATTATTGTCAAGAAGAGGCTGCATTCCATGGCTCTGCAAAAACAGCTTATATAATCCACGACAATTCACACTGAAATAAACCTGTTAGTCTTAAAGTACCTCAATTTTAAATCTCTGTGTGTGTGTGTGTGTGTGTGTGTGTGTGTGTGTGTGTGTGTGTGTGTGTGTGTGTGTGTGTGTGTGTGTGTGTGTGTATTGTATACAACTATGACAAAGAAAGACTTGTAGCTTTCTTGCAAGACACCAAGGCCAGCTAAATACATTCTTTTCTGCCTGAAGTAAATCAGCAAACAAATAAATGAGCAATGCGTCTTCAGAACAGATTAAATGCGAGAGACAAGCTTAAAGAGCATCAATAGATAGACAAGTGAAGAATTTTATACATGGAGAATTTTGACTTTGGGAGTTTGACCCTCTTCCTTCTGAATAATCACTGCAGTGTCACAGAACCTTTCTTATTCCCTCTGGAGATCTCCATCTTTCATCTTCCCAACTTTAAAACCATTTAACGATGTCAGGCATCTGCACACGCCAACACACGCATGCACAGAGGTTTCCTGATTACTTTCCAGAAGCCTCACAGTGATCATCAAGCCAGTTTACAAGCAAACAGAGAACTGTAATAAACTCTTAACATCAAAGAAGGACAATTTAGGAGTTCTCAAGAGCAAGTATCCCCTCTCCTGAGAAGGCTTAAGGGAATTTATATATCGAAGGAGGGTATGGTTAAATCTGAAAGATGCACATACACCTGGATTATCTCTACCTCCCCTTACACACAAAGAGATGCAAATCCTGGTTAGATTTATCCTTCTGTGGTTCCCAAGAAATTTGTTTACTTGTTGTTTTGATCATCCCCTTTTTACCACGAGACACTAAGATCTATCTCCTCCTCCCCCCCCCCCCGGCTTGGGAAATTTTGCACATTTCATGGGTAGTTTTTTTTTTTAATAAAGTGCAGTATATTGTGTTATAATAGTATAATTTTATTGATGGCTATATAAATTAGATGGCTTTTGGATGTATTTTACATTTGCCGAATCGTTCTTACAGAAAAACCTCATTGTTAGCCCATTCTTACTTTCCGTATCCATGATTTTCATGCAGATTTCATGATTTGTTGTTTTCACGTGCTGTCAAGTCACGCCTGACTTATCATGACTGCACAAACTGGATCCCATCATTAACAATCCTGCTCAGGTCTTAGAAACATGGCAGGAAAAAATCTTTCATATATCAGTCTTATGTGGGAGATAAGACTTTGTATTAGGGTTAAAGAATGCACTGCTCACAGTGCAGTAGATATCCATGACATGGCTAGACGTGTGGGGGGGGAAATGGGATCAGCAAGATCCTTTCACCTCTCCTCACAAGCCCACTAATTTTTGGATCATCAGAATTTTCTCTGCTATACATTTCCTGTTGGCCAAGTAAAAGCAGCACTGATTTTATTCCCTTCCTTCACACAGACATTGCTGATTCTATAAACATCTGGAGGCAGGGTTGAGAGAAAGCCAGTTGTTTTGGAGTCATATTGAGTAGTTTGCACTGAAATAGTAATGCTTGGGGTGGGAGTTTGATTTATGCTAATCAGATGGCTTTTGCTTTGCACTGATACCTTTGTCCTTCTGTTAAAATGGTAGTTAACATGTGCTTCCTTTCTTTACAAACTATGCAATTACACATTTTTCTAAGATCAAAAATGAAGGTGTGTTTAGAAGAACAGGAAGTGAATTAGATTATGACCCTAGGTTATGAACAATGGGGTGGATCATCTCAAGCCTTCAAACAATTAATTTGTCATTGATTAACCCCATTTCAAATGACTGTGGCTTAAACACTATAAAGCCCGTAACCGGAGTGGGGGATGCTGCCCAAGGACTGGGCCACTATCCCTGCAAACTGGTTGGCAGGAAGATTGAATGTGATATCTCAGAGCAGGTCAACTCACACAAAGGCTTTCCTTTTTCCTTATTGATAACCTGTTGTTTAATTTTATAGCAGAGACAACTGCAGCCCAGACACCCTGGAAAGGTTAGTAAAAATCTGCTGAAGCTTCCCCAAATTCTGATCTTGAATCACTCCCACTCCTTTGCATTTTCCCACTGCAGCTAAGTGGACATCAAGGGACTGATCCTTCATGCACTGCAATGACCTCTTGTCAGCTTTCTTGCCAACCCCCCTGCCTCTTCTTTGCTGAATCCCTGAAAATATCCTGCTACCCGCTTTCAAAGAATCTACCCCACGTAGTAATGCTTCTCCTGTAGCCTGCCCAAGTCTACTTTGGAATAATGTGGCTAGTTCTCATTTCTTGCCCCCCCCCAACATGCAGTAGAGTTCTTTGCACAGCTTTTGCTTCCATTTGCTGTGTATCCTCCTTGCTTCGCCACTTTCTCCCAACCTCTTCTCACTGTTCTTGATATGGCTTATTTGTGATGCAAGAAACACCAGGCTGGCTTTTCTGGTCTTGCTCTATATTTATAGTTGCAAGCCTGGTTCACACCTCCATTTTCATCCTCCAGGAGCTACAACATCAAAACACACTTCATTGCAGGTGTGAATGAAAGAGTTCTAAACAGTTGCACTGCAACAGATATGAATGCTCAATTGACTTACATCATTTCATGCCATGCTTTCCCACTGAATCCCTTTATACATTCAGGGAGCAGCCATAGGGTTTACACTAAGAAATGTTAAAGCAGGCAAGATATTGCTCTTTAGATTTGCCTTTAAAATATTATTTCCATGGTACTATAATTGAATAGCTCTATTATTATCTTTTCATCTCTTATCTTTGCTTTATACTTCTATATCAAAATAACATGTGCCATGTGGCTGGCTTGTTCTGGCTTCTAATAATAATAATAAAAACTGGTATATAGCTGTTAATAATAAATAAATAATTTATTTGAATGTGCGTTAATTGTATCCAGAATACCACCTTTCCGTGGCTCAACTCACAGTCCCTGAACTGGGACCAATTTCATCTGTTTTCTTGGATAGCATATTCATGGTGGACTCTGATTAGTCATTGGAGTTCCTTTCTAGCTGCGATCAGTGAGCACACATCATCTTTTCTCTAGATATATTCTCTTCAAAACAAGTTGTTTTGAGAAAGAGAGATATTACATCTGCCAGTCAATGAGAGCTCTGCTTTATCCCTATCCAACGACAACAAATATATAAAAAAAATCTGAGTGGTTTTCTCCCTTCCTTTGGATGTCACACACACACACACATAATTTGTGATAAACTTTTCATAGCTCAGCAGTTTGGTCAAGGCTTGGTGTTCATCTATTGAAAAGTAACCCCAAACCAAACAGCCTTACTCTTACGTCCAATGTTAAGACAACAACATAGCCCAGTCTATTTTGTTCGGTGCGAACAACTGCTGCAAGTGCAGGCTGCAATTGCAGTGTGCAAAGCTTCATGCTTCAGGGAAAAAGATAAAATACATTTCTAGAAGTCACTAGATAATACAGCCTAGGTTCACGCCATAAGTCTAAACTAGAACCATTCATGGATCCATTTGTGAACCAAGCATAACTTTGTTGGGGACAAAATAAACAAAACAGCAATAGAAGGGAAATGTGTTCCCGCAAATTAAAAGACAGCTCCTTTTAAAATCATTTTGAAGCTCTTTAGCAAATTAATTGGCTGAGGAAATTACTTAAATGTGTGTACAAAAGGGAGCAGGCTTGTATACATTGTGTGTTCCTTGGAAAGAACATGCACACCGTGTTAGAGACATCCAAATAAATGCAACAGTATTTCTTTAAAGAAAACAAATTCAGAGCACAAGAGCATTTCCTATCACTACAAGCATTTCTGCTTGGGGAGAGGCATTTTGCAAAATTATACGAGAGACCCAGGTCTCTCTTAACACCCTTTAAAACGACACTGAAACCTGCCTTTACCATGACCAGCAGTGGCTGCTTATTCCAACCAGTATAAAACTGGCTTAAACATTTGCTGATGGATGCTCTTGTGTGGCTTCAGCAGAATCCCCAGGGCATGGATGTTATGGAGTCACTACTAGCAGCAGCTCTTAGCATGCTGTAGCATCCCAAACCACAAGCAGTATCTGGATTGGAAACACTACAGGGCATTCCAGGACAGTCGTTAACTGATGATTTCTGGGAGGTTGTTTGCCTCTGTCCTCAAACGCTGTCAGTGGATAATTGGTGGTTAATAGCCTTGACTCGGAGATGCCGCTACTCATCATGACTGGTCATTTTGGAATGCCAGGCTGCCAACTGATAGTAGTTCAAAACTTCCATTCTTTTATCTCCTGCAGCTTTGTGTTCGTCTCCATCCCATACCTGTTACAATGTTTCCAGGATCCACCTTGGATTTCAATAATCATGGCAGCAATAATTAGTTGACAAAGTGGATTTTTAACATTAGAAAGTTGGTATTTATCTCATGTTAGGAATAATATATTACACAAGGAATCCTGGCAGTTATGCTGTACTAATTACAGTTTTAAAAGTATACAGAGACGCTTCTGCTCAAAAGGAGCTTCCCAAGGGGAACACAGGAGAACAGACAATTCAGTGACAATGCTCAAGACTTATGCAATCATTCCCCAGTAAGAGCATCACATTTTTGAACACCACAGATAACTGCATTGGGAGGAAGCCACTTAAAAACCACCAGAGTGAAGGCAGAAGGGGGAGGTGGCCAGGAACAATAACGCAAAAAAAAAAAAAAAAGGCTTCACAAGGAAGGGAGAACTGAATTCTACTCACTGGAACAAGAAGACCCTCTACTGTGTTCCCATTAAATTACACTTTTGGGGGCAAAATATACATTAAGGAGAATATTTATTCCCTATGGTTAATGTGTTTTCATTTTGAGAAGAAGATTTCCATAGAGATGTATGCCTCAGCAATCAGACTGGCAAAATATGCTCATGTTTACTTTCCAGGGACCAATTAAAAAAAAAAAGCAAAGCATGCTAAATGAAAAAATAGGCAGGTAAAGAAAAATAATGTGCTATGCCACTGGACATCTGCCACCCATTATAATGGAGCACCACATGTACCTGCATGCTTGGCTTATGGTCTAGCTTGTCCCAACATTGGCAGAATGCAAAGGAGAGCCTTTCTGGAAGACCTTGGCATATAGAAAAAAAAATTGTGTAATGCCATCATTTAAATTAATACGAAGGACTAGAAATACATGAATCACATATTTGCAAACATATCGAGCATCTATACAATTCATTTTTCTGAGGACACCATTTATTTTACACCAGATGTTGTGCTGGAATGTTATATGATTCATTGTTTGTGGCAAATATTTGAATAATCTTTGTAAGACTACTTAGGGAAGAACCATTCGAATCATTTCCGACAGAAATGATCATGTTGATGTACACTTGTGTTTACATATGAGAAGAAAAGAGCGCTGGGATAGTTTAGCAGACACCTTCAGGTAGAGCTTTTCCATAATTTGTTGGATAATTAGTTTTCAAGTCGAACTCACTTTGGGTATTCCCCACTTCATGAAAATCTGACCCAGTATTTCCTGAGAGTTTTTTTAGCTATTCGTTTCAAAGTGACAAGATAAGACTTTCTGTAATAAGCAATTTCATAGACTGCTTCCATTTTAAGCATGCAGTGTATACTATGACAGTTGTAATCTGGGATTACGAAGCAAGCCAATGAACCTCAACTTTGCTTTGGATCAGGAGCTGTGGAATCTGCCATGTGAATAACCGTAGCTTTTGCTATGGTAGCTGCCTTCCTCTACTGATGCCACTATTGATTATTCCAGTTACTGACAAGGTCTTTTTTATCTTCCTGCAGGCCCGGGAGCAGTACATGATGGGAACAGTGGTGGGTCAAGAAGAGCTGGCTGTACCTGGCTGCTTCCCTTCCTTCTGTTACACTTCCTGTTCAAGTTTTGACCCTGTCAACCATGGTGATAAAGAGAAGAAGAGAAAGAAGAATATTAAAAATTATTAAAAAAATCATAATAGTAAAGAGAATATATTATGAGGAAATCCTGGGGAGAAAGAAGGGAATTTAAGCAAACAAGAAGAAGAGTCCAAATTGTTCTACTGATGTTTCAACGCGACTGAGTGTTTTGTTTTCTTTCTTTCTATTTTTTTTCTCTCTCCTCCCTCTTTCCCTCTCTTTTCTTTTCACCCTTCCATGGACAAGTATTTAGTATTGGGAACCAACCAGTACATTGGGCTGAGCGGCCATTGTTCCTCATCTCCCATTAAACCCTAGCAAGGCAGCCGGGTCAGTCTTTTGTTTGCTTGTGTTCTCTGAATATGTCCACCACGCCTGCAAGATGTTGATGTTGGCTGCCTTGCCCACGGCAAATCCCAGCGTTTGTTTTTTCTTTTCGTTTCCCCCTCCCCCTCCAGTTCCCCTCCTTGTCACAAACTGGACCGTTTATTCGTCTGATTGTAAACTACGACAAAACAACTCCATGTGACAACCACTCTGACAAAAAAGGACCATGGACCACTGCGAAGGGAGACAAATCCAACAATATATGATTGTTAAGACATTAATTCATTGTACTACATGGATATCATGGATAATAAGGGATTCTGATTCATTATTAATTTTATTAATTATATTTTCTGATATGAGCCTAGAACTGTTAGTTCATAAAAAAAATATAAAAAACCAACAAAAAGACCCCACCCAAAACACAACACAATATGGAAAAAAAAGAGAGAGCGAGAAGTATGTTTATTAAGTGTTAAAAACAAATTGAAGAGTAGGAGGTGGAGTATCAGTGTATCCAGTTTGTGTGATCCTTTTGGATGTGAGTTGACATGTCAAGCAAAAGCAGAGAGAAAGTGAAAATGAACAAGCAATGCCTCCACCAGCATTATTGAGTTTTCATTCATTATTCTGGTGTTAAACTCAAGACGATTTGCCACTGTTTTCATACTGTTTGGAAGTACAAAGATTGATTCTCACTGTATGTTGAGTTAAATGAAAATGCTTATTCTTTTCTATTATATATATATACATTATATATATAAATTTATATATAATATATATAAATTTACATATATAAATTATTTGTTAGCATTCTAGCACATTACTTCTCAGCCATATCTTTCTTCTGACATTACTGCATGCTGTATATGGAGTTAGCTGTGTATTGGTCTTCTCAGACACAAGGATAGAGTTTTATTGGTAATTGTGTAATTAATTCCAACTTTTCCCCCCTTCCCATGGGTTATTTACATGTTCAGGACATTTATATTAAAAAAAAAAGACAAGAAAAGAAATGAAAGGAAAAAAAAAAACAGTAATTCCACAGTGTCTCTTTCTAGGTTTGGATTTATATGAAGGGGGAAGTAGTGATGATTAAACACTTCCTTTATTTTCCCTGCTCCTCATGGCTTCAGAAAAGAACACAAGGATGCAAAAATTAAAAAAAAAGTTTCAAATAATAATAACAACAATAGCATGGCTTTTAAAAAGAAAGAAAGAAAAACACTTTTTCTGTGGCTACGTGAGAAATCAATTCACATCAGTTTTGTTCTCTCACACGTTTTTTCAATGGATAGATACGAAGAAACGGAACTGTATAATGGAGGTCTGGAAAGGACCGAGTAACTGAAGACCTTTGTCCTTGATTTCTTTGGAGGTCAAAACTGGTGGCAACTTTACATTTAAGGAAAAAAGGAAACGAAAGGAATACGTTCCATGTTGTTCCAGGTTGTGATATCTCATTCATAAGCTGGTTGTTGAGAGGGATATGTATATATAGCTAATGCACTGATGTGACTCTTCAATAAAACTTTGAATTTTGTCGCAGGAGAAATTTGGGTTGAGGGGCCAAAGTGGGAGGAGAACTGCAGAGTGGAAGGCCCAAAGAGTCTTCACCTTCCTACATACAAACCTTATCCATGAATCGTTGTTTGGTGCTTTCACCCAATAACATGGAGAGTAGATGAGGTGTGTATTTAAAAATGTCTCTTAGTGCAATATACCTGAAATCTCATGGGTGCTTGTCTTATGTAGACATGGTTGTGGGGGTCAGAGTTACTTCAAAAATTGACCAACCTAAACAAAATGTGTGTAAGAGTGGTGTGTAATGAAATGGTCCCATTAAAATTAAATATATTGTAGGTGGCATTATACATTTTACTGAAATAACAAGCCAAATGTCATTTCCTGCATTCTTGCCTCGTAAAAAAAAAATTCTTAACCCAGCTGTTCTGTAACCATTTCTCTGCATGCTTTCCTTGTTTCATGTTGATGGATCGTAGGCTTCTTGGCCACATAGCCAACAACCTGGATATCAAACTCAACCGTGAGATCAGCTGTTACAGCTCTAAGGAATTTCTAGTCCAAATTCTGCTGAAATACGGAAGCTTTAAAAATATATTTACAGACTTTTGCTTCACATAAAAGTCTTGGATGTTTGAATAATACCTTTCTTTTGACTCAGGATCACAGTCCAGCATATCACCATGCCTACCTCTTGTATAACCCAATTAACTTCAAGGGAAATTATGCACCCTACACATCAATAGCCATTCTATTCCAATTTATTACTTGCTGATCTAGCTAAGTTGTTATCTCAAAATTTGAACACAGCCCATCAACCACATATGGTGGCCCATGAGGGCCTGAATAAACCTCTTGTTTTGAAAATTCTCAAGGGACTCCAGAAACAAATATTGGGAATTGTAATGCATGCCATACACCATGAGGCATAGCTGAGCAGCTATATTTGTTAAGTTTGTTGGTCATAAGGTTTTCACATAGAAATGCTGGAAATTCATCCATAAAGGAGGTCAGTGATATAGGAACAATGGGCTATTTGTGGGAAAAGATAACGAGTATAAGAAACACACCAGCTAGTAATGAGATATTGGGGGGAAAGACGCATAACGACTACAACTGGAATTGTTTTATTTTATTTTTTATGGACACTCTTCCATACCTTATAGTTGCTTAGACATTAAAGCTGGAAGGGACAGTTAACCTTGTTCTCTGATCTTGTCCTTGATTGCAGGTTGTAGACACTTTATCAGTGTGTGGCTGTGATATTCCCTCCAGTTGTGTTGGGTGAGCAGGGGAGAAGGCACAACAGTCATAAACTGGTTCATGTTTTGTGTAAAATGAATGCAGAAATATCGCCCCAACTGTGTGATTCTTTTTGCATTACCTCATGTTTAGGGACTTTGTCCCATACAGGAAGGAATGAGAATGGCCGCACAAGAATTGGAGATGCTACTTTTGGGGACTACAATTGTCAGCAGTCCAGATGGCCTATATTTTGTTGACCCAGTTTTTTTTTTAAATCACAGTGACTATGAGTTTTTCTATAGGTCACATTCCTCAAGGGAGTCAACATGTCCATGACTGATGCTCTGGCCACCACATTGTTTCAAGGAATGTACTGCGCAGATTGGGACTAGCAATTACAGAGTTTTTTTTTTCCATGCTAATCCCATACCAAGAGCATTTTGATGCAAGAAGGTAAAGAGATTTAGTCTCATGCCCTCAGGACTTGCTATGGGAGAATCAAAAGATCTGGAACATGGAGATGCTGAATTCATATCCAAGGCAACAGTAACAACTGAAACACCTCTGATTGTTATAAGCACAATAGCTAGCTTTTCCGATGCCTTCTGAAGTTCCCTAGCACATATCAAATGAATGACATTTTTAGAGTCCAGTTAACACAATCAAATAGGTGCATTTGTGATTTCCCTCCCTTTTTTTTTTTTACTGTAGTTCTGTGCTTTCCAACCCTGGGTAACCCAGGTGTTCTTGAACTGCAATTACTAGAAGCCTTCCCCACCAGCTGTGCTGGTTGCAGTTTCTGAAAATTGCAGTCCAAGAACACCTGGGTTTCCCCAAGGCTGGGAATCTTTGCTCCTTCCTTCACTGCTGTCTTGAACTTCGAAGGCCATTCCAAGTAGGTTGCTCAGAAAGCTACGAGAGACACTCAGGTAAGTCTGCAATGGGGAGCCCTTCCTTAAGTTTTGTATAGGTGTCTAGGGGGGTCACTAAAAATACTTCTATCTACACCCTTTTGAACCTGACAAATAGAAGGTATGGTTCTGTGGGAAACAGTATGGAAACTGGACATAACAAGAAGAAGACTCTTTCTGAAGTGTACTGGCTGTAGGGAAGGTGGTTGTGTGCAATGCTAATGTCTGTGGCTGTTAAAACGAGAAAGCACTTTGTCCAAATGCAGAATCATAGGCCGAGAAAATGTCATCATAAGCACATATGAACTTATCTTTTTCAAATGCACGAGTATATTTTTGTTTCAAGCTGCAAACTTGCCCCATTTCCTCCCGAAGCAATACTGATGCTTCAGTCTCCATGTCTGCCCTAAAATATGCAGTGCTAAAATAACTTTTTTCTGTTGTTTGCAAATACAAACACTGGTTACAGAATAGTTGACTTTGAGTTGTTTGCTCATTGGGATTCAGTTTTCACGAGATGTACTGATAGGAACTTGATAGGCTTTAAATATACACGCAGCACATTTACTGGACAGACTTCTTAATACCTGCTAGGCATGAATTGATAGAGTTTGGATTTTTGCTTTGTTTTGTGATGCAGTTCCTATGTCCAGAGTTAAATACACTTTCAAGAATCTGTTCGGAGGGCGAAGTGTCTGACTATTCATCTCTGTATGTGGCTTTTTCCATCATACTCTCCTTCCAATTTCCAGTAACAATCTGGCTGACTACTATTGTAAACTGTGAGGGTGACCCTATACATCAATGTAGACAAACATTATGTGTCCTGCAATGCCTTCTGAGAGGTCTGTTGTGTCTCCTTTCCCATTGTTAGGTTGCAGGAATATTTAACAAGATGTCCCATTGGGGGCCATCATTTCTCGTCAACAACCATGTATAAGTTGATGCTGTGATTGTTACATTTCTTGTTACCTGCTGTCAAAGTATGTGATGCGTTCAAGGAGAGGTCTGCCATTGCTATGCTGCAGTGAGTTTCCATGGCTGAACAGAGATTTGAACCCAGGCCTCCTGACCCTGGTCTGGCACACTATCCACCGTACCACAAGGGCTCTTGGACTATAGTGTCTGAAATTAAGAGAAGGGTAATAAAAACACGCACTGTCCTTACAGTTGTCCTGGTCATCATTAGGGGGCTGCAGTGATTATAGAAGTTACCTAGATGGAAAGGGCGCTTAGCTGGCTCTACATGATCTCCTCTTATCTAGTAAATGTCATTGTTTTTTAGGCACTGGCAGCAAGTTTCTGTTTCTTTGCCTGAAGAGATTTTAAATGTTTTAATAATTATGCAGTCTCTTCCTCTGTATTCTGAAATGTGCATAGGATTTCAGCTTGAGTGTGTCTCCGGGGATGGTAAGATCTGTATATCTCTCTCCTTTCTTTATGTGTGTTCATAATAGAACATGAAAAGTTTTTCATACATCTAGTATGGCACAAGCTTTCCTGGGTTGCCTCCTGCCTTACCACATGGATGTGGACTGCAGTCTTATGCCTTGTCAAGCTAGTCAGTCTTTAAGACTCCTTGTTAGCCTTTCAGATAAAGATGCAACCTGAACTCAGAATTCTGCATCTAGTCTCTTACCAGTTCCCAAATGATGAATCAGCAGCACATTATTCTGCTTCCTCCCTTTAGAAACTTGGGAATCCAGATGTTTGGTCCATGTAGTTGAGAGTGGAGAAAGAGGTGAAATAGCCAGCTTTATAGTTAGAACTTGATTAGCATTAAAGGGTGCAAACAAATGTATTTGCTGTTTGTCCGGTGATTCTGTTTGCACAATATTTCTGCAAAGACAGCACTTTTGAAGAAAGCATCTCTGCAGGAACAACTTTCTTATTAACCTTCCAGAGATGAAGCTGTTTGGCTCATCTGTTTCTGCCTTCAGTCCTGTTGTATACCAGGACTTACTCCACCATGTGAGAGAATGAACCAGCTGCCGATTTCGGGCCGTCATGAAAGAGCAATGAATTGTTCACTGTCTAGTTGACGGTTGCTATGGTTTTATGGCTAAGGCCCGAGGAGAGGCATTTGCAGAATTTCTACCTTGCGTGGCAAAACAACTTGCCTGGCTTTTGTTGCTTTGTGTCTTGGCTCAAATGGATGTTTTGGTGTTGTGCGGTTTTTTTTATTATTATTATTATTATTTTGAGTGGGTGGGGATGAAATTCTCAGCTCTGCCTCAGCCAGCAAAAGCTTTTTGGTCTGATTCCCAGAGAAAGGCAAACTTTCTGTCAGTGAGGTGGTATTCCATCAGTAACTAGTGCCAAAGACAAAGTGAGGGTGCCCAAACCTATTATGTGCAAAACATTCCCCCCCCCATGCGCGCTCTTCATTTCCTCTTGAGGATATGACAGCTGTAAAACCCCAAATCCTAGGGTTTATTTTGAAAAACCCAGCTTTTCTTTCATGTGCCTCTTATAAAAATATCTTGCCACTCTGGATAGCTGCTGGATAGCTCAGTGGTTTAGCTCTCTGGCTATGGAGCCAGAGGTTGGGAGTTCAATTCCCCACTGGGTTGTCCTCGAGAGGAGCTGCACTCGATGATCCAGAGGGCCCCTTCCAGCTCCGCGGTTCTATGAGGATGATATAGCTTAATTGTATTGCTTGCTTGGTTGACTGAGACAAATGTGGAAGCTTTTTCACTTTCCAGATGTTTTTGATGGCAACTGTATCAACCCCTTGCCATAGGCCTGGCTGAGTGGGGCTGATGAGCACTGTGAGGTAGAACATCTGGAAGCCCAGTGCTCCTCACCTCTGCTTTGCAACCTGATGCTGACCTGGATGTTGCCATGTTTAGAGAGACGTTTGCACACAAAGACCTCTGAACATGTAGCCATGCTGGCACACAAATTCTCCCCTTTTTATTTCTCTGTGCAACCCCCCCTATTTAAAATATCAGTAAGTGTGTTCTTGAGAGGGACCTGATTTATTATAAACATTGCCATGGCCCCTGTGGAATTAAGCATTGACACCTTCATTCAGGGTACATTTTGTAGGATCACTTAGCCCAGAAAAATTGTTGGCATCCATATGAGGTGGTGTACCATTAAGGAGGGCTTTGGCCTTTCTTTTGACTTCAAGGAGAAAGGCAAGGTAAATATATTTTAAATAAATAAATAATCCCCCACCCCACCCTCAAGAATAAGTTGTAGAATGAGAGAACATTCCAATGTTACACCCCGTCATAAGTTTTGAAAAAGGTGTGGAAATCTCCCTTTCAACTCTTGGCCGGAGAGCTGCCCACCTCACACACACCCCGTAACATTTTTTGCTTTAAAAAAAAATCCAGATTCATCAGGTCATTATAAGGATTGCTATCCTTGGGTCTTGTAGTAAGGATAAAAAGGCCTTCCAGAAAATTCTGCTTTTATCCTTCCTTTGAACATTTTGTGTTGTTTTTTGAAAAAAAAAAAACTGTACATGATTTACAGCCAAAAAGTTCATTAATACAGCCAAGGATTTTTCTCATGCCTTAATAATGCTACAGAGGACCATTGCTTCTTACATATGTACTTCTCTCCTTGTTTACCTCTCCCAATAAAATATTATCCCCACTTTGCTGAAAAACAGCCAGAGTAGAGATTTTCACATTTATTTTCCCTGAATGTTAGTGTGCTCCATTTCCTATTTGAGTTGCCCTTTCATAAATATAAATATATTGTGTATACAAATGCAATTAACATACCCAAAATGCCTATACAACAATGCGGCAGATATAGTTCTGCACAACTGTACATTCACTACACAATACACATACACACTCACACACATATGTTTGTGTGTGTGTGTGTGTTGTATAGTGTGTCTGTGTGTGCACGCACACAGATTGTATAGTTGTGCAGAACTGTATTTGCTACATTGTTGCATAGGCATTTTGGTAGGTTATTTGCATCTTAATGCACAATCAGCCATTAGGGGTGTGAGGTGTGTGTGTGTGTGTGTGTGTTTTCATGTGTGTGTGTTCTTTTCTGTCAACACCCATGCATGCTTGGTATCACTAAGAAAAAAGACACTAGTTCAGCACGGAGACAAATTGTGGGCAAAAAAAGTGTGGCCTTGTTCTTGTATTGGAGGTGAGAATTTCCCCATGGGTGAACAAGTGCTTGAAAAAAACTGAGAAATTCAGGAAGACTTTTTTTTTTCAATGTCCCTAGCTAAATTCTCCCAAGCTGGACAGTTTTCACCCTTACTAAATATATTTGTCAGTGTGAATGCATGATAGCTAAGGTGCCATTCAGGGTGTTTTATTTTCTCCCCAGTTCCTTGTAAGGTTCTATAGGACTGAATCAATTAATATAGTTGATAAATGGTTTCTGAGCAGTGTATGGAAACAGACACTGAGATGCAGTCAATCTTTCTGGAGTATCTTGTTAGCAGTGATAGAATGCTCGTTTCCATTCTTTGCTCAGTGTTGCCTAGCATGAAGCATTTTCAGGTTTTTATATTTATATCCTGCTTTCCAGCAGAGTTTAGCTCTCATAACCATGTTGGATTTAATTGGCATTTCATCTTTCTGTAAGAAAGGAAGGAAGCAGAGAGGAAGGGTGGGGAAGTGAAAACAGAGTGAAGTATGCAAAGGGCCTGAGTTTTAATTCCATCTACTTACGCTTGGTTACAGGCTTAACTGCCGTGGATCACTGGAGCTACAGAATTGTGTTAGAGGCTTCACCCAACTGTTCTCTGAGGCAAATCTGTGTTCATAATGGGCTGCAAGAGAGGGAGAAGTCATCCAGGAGACCTCCTGATAGATTTGGAGAAATAAAACTCAGAGGCAAAGAACTGACCCAGACAATTCAGTATTGCCTATGGTGAAAGGTGCAGATCATTCTCAGCCTTAAATTTAGGTGATAGGAACTGAAACTGTAAATAACCCCACGCAAATGATGTACTTCTCTTCCTGTCAGCTATGGCCCTTCCCAAGCCAAGAAGCATGTCCGATTACAAGAGTGGACATAATTTAGAAATTGGAAATAATGGTTGGTTACAATTCTTGCCATCCTTTGTTGACTCCCAGCCACTATTTGCCTAAGTTGAGAGTCTTTGACAGCCTGCTCGTGAAAGCCCTGTGCCGTTTTCCTGCTGAGCGAGGTTTCCGAGTCCCTTAATGGGGAGTGTACGGTACAAGAGAAATTCCTGATTAAAATGGAATTGACATGCGAACTCCCATCGGCGTTCAGCTCCTTTGAGCGTCCTTCTGGGGTTGTAACTCCATTAATCTAATATTTAAAATGTGATATCGAAAACACCGGGCCAGCTCCAGTGGTGGTATAAATCATCATAACCCCATTGACTCTTCATACAACTCTGTGGTTTACACTTGCTAAGGACTAGCCCAGGCGTTGCTCTTCTGCACAGGATGTTTATATAAAAGAGCGAGGCAGCTAATGAGGTATAATTTGCACTGACCCGGAGAATGTAACTGTATTAACTTCCACTGCTTGCGAGTTCTCTTCAGTCTTTCTGGCTCTTGTGCTTTCGCCCCTATTTTTATATGCAGAACAATGAAGGCAGCGGAGGTCAGACCATCAATCTTGCGTTGCAGGGAGGGAGTTTGGTGAACAACAGCAGCTTTCAAAATACGTGTAATCTAAGCATGGGTGAAATTCATGTTATTTCTACACCATGATTTACTTGGGGTTTTTTGACAGAAATGAAAGGATCAATCATGCCCCTAGTTTCAGAACACAGATGTATGGATTAAAAAGGGTTTCACTGTGTTGCTTTTGTTGGGAGACATAATGTTTGGGCTCTTGACTCACTGAATCAGCCAAGAGTCAAACCTGACAAAAGAATCAGCTCCAGTCCTTCAGTGATTTAGGTCTCTGGCTGCAGAGCAAGAGGTTGGGAGTAGAGATGGGAACATCATATTCGTGTCCTTGGGGATATGAATATGGAGCGTGGTATCACAGGTGCCACGGAGGTCCACTCCCTCCCCCCAGAACCAGTCTGCTCTACTCACTGGGCTCCATGCAAGGTGTGCATTGATTAATATCAACATTGCATCAATCGCAGAATACCTGACCTACTCTCCTCAGGTTCTTCGCACAGCTGACCACTCCTGCGAGGAGGCAGGATGGCAAGTCTCCCTGGTCAGCGGTCAGCTGTGTGGGAAGGCAGGGCAGAACCAGTCGGACTACTTCCATGATGCGATTTACCGCCGACAGAAGCACACACTGCACACAGCCCAGTTGGTTGGACAGGCTGGTTCTTGGGGGAGGGATCTCCGTGATACCTGTGGTGCTGGACTTCATATCTGTATCCCCAGGGATACAAATTCAAAGCTCTCATCTCTAGTTAGGAGTTTGATTCCCCACTGGGGCTCCTTGACAGGGGTCCAAAGGCCAGAGAAGTCCGTGCAGCTTCAGAGATAAGCTGTGTTCCAGGTGGCATGATGTAGGTGTCTTGTGGGCTGAAACTTGCAGAATTCTGCCTGTGGAATTCTTGGAGAATTCTGGACATTGGAGTCTCCTAGTGCAGTGGTCCCCAGCCTTAGGTAACCCCGGTGTTCTTGGACTGCAACTCCCAGAAACCCCAGCCAGCACAGCTGGTGGTAAAGGCTTCTGGGAGTTGCAGTTCAAGAACACTTGGTTTACTCAAGGTTGGGAACCCCTATTCTAGTTGACAGTCTGCTTGGATTGTGGGAAAATCTTCTTTCCAAATACTTTTCTTTTTCTGCACCATCTTGCAGCAGGTGTCTGCTGCTGAGAACAGGAACTGGAAATAAATTTGTTGTATGGAAATACCCATTTACTGTACTGTCAGTTAAGAGAATATGTTCAAAACCACTGTAATCTTTAAATTCATGAGGTTTGTCACGTGCTACGGAGAGAAGGAATGTATACAAAACCATGGTTACATTTTCAAATAATCCACAACTAAAAATGCATAATTTGGAACACACACATACATGACCAGGTAATGAAAGAGGTTTATAAAAATTAGTGCCTCAGGAAAGTCGATATAATAATGCGAGGGATGCTCCTGTGATTGTACAGAAATCAGCTTGAGCCAGAGATCTGTTTAGCCTTGTGCTTTGCACCCCACTCTTCTTGTGCAGAGAACTGGCTATCACTTACTCTCGGTGACCTGGAATCTTAAATGCCATCAAGTTCAGTATTCCCACCTGGCCTCTGTGTTTGGAGAGTGATGTGGGAATACATCTTTCCTGGTTGTCACAGTGTTCACTGTTGCCTGTTTTCTTTCAGATATGATCAGTCACAAAGAGTGTGTGTGTGTTTGTGTGTGTGACTGTATTTTATAGCACCTTTAAGACTAACAGATTTATTTTGGGATGTTTTTTTGTGGATTATAATGTATGCTGAAATAGACTAACACATCTGCCTCTTCGATAAATCCTATTTTATTAGCTTGTTATATTTGTAGAACATCTTTCAGCAAACACTTGCAAAGGTGCTTGGCATAAAATTAAAAATGGTTAAGGCAAGGACCACAAAAGGGGGCCAACAATTTACATGTCTCAGGCTGCCCTGCTTATTGCAATCCTCATAATGCCCTCCCTTCCCACTATTTCCATTATTTCATAAAGATGCCCATTAGCTGGAAGAGTGCATTGATCTTCATATCTAATTTGGCCCTTAGAGCTTTAAAAGCTAAAAATGGCACCTTACATTTTGAACTAGCTGTTACATGATTACAATGACTTCCCCATTTGTTGTTTCCTTTTGCTTTTCCAATGACTTGATTTGGAGAGACTAGCTTTTAACAGCCTGTGCATGGATATTGTACCGGAGAGTGCTTGCTAACACTACAATCAATACATTGCAAGTCCATTTTGCGTGACGTCCTCCGTACGCTGGGCAATCTTTAAAATGCTCTGCAGAATTATGGCATGGCGCACACAATGGTACCGTTCCTAGTATAAATTGCAGTGCACAGCTTGTTTGGTGGGAGGCGAACGAACGCGTTTAGTTAATGGGTCATGTGCAGATTGCACAAGCGACGGAGGAAGCCACTTGGGAGGAATGGGGTTTTAGAAAGCTGGATGGGAAACTAATGAAGGGCACAGGGACTGGAGAGAGAGTCTGTCTGCCATAGTGAGCAGGGATTAGGCACTTCATTCTTGCATGTGAGGGGGAAAAATAAACCCTTTCCCCTGTTCAGTAAGTTGATGAGAGGTTTTGTGCAGTTTCATGTCCGGGCACTATATTTTGGGGTGGTGGTGAAATAAATCACAGATTGACTGGTATTTTCTTTTTTTGCTTCAACAAAAACTCTGTATTTGGTGCCCAAGGACATTCTGTTCTGTAAAAAAAAGGCAATGTTTTGATGTAAAAAATGCAGGTTGCTTGTGAATGTTGTTGCTGATGGGGAAAGTGTTGTTGGATTGTTGTTGTCGTTCTTCATCCTCACGTGCAGGTGAAAACCCCTGCAAATTGGGCTGTTCTTTTTCCACACGGTTTCCTCACAAGTTGAGGCATACTCTGTTAAAGATAAAGAAATGTGTGAGCCTTCACTCAATCCTTATATCTATCCAGCATTTGTATCGGCAGCTTTTGTTTGGCTTTTCTGACATGTCAAACTATAACCACAACTTTGGGGAACTTACCAAGAAGTTGGAAATCAGTATTTTCCAAGCTCCTGAAAGGAGTTGTCCTCTTGATAGAAATGCCCCTGTATTTCAGAATGGAACTTCAAACATTCTTTTTTAATATATTTTACTGTATGTACGCTCCTATATTTTTGACTGTATTTAGCACCTATATTTCAAGACTCTTATGTTTTATATTCAAGTGCAACTTACGTTTTCTCCTATTATAATATGACTGTTATAATCTCTTCCCCTTACTTCTAGCCATGTTTCTTGTGGCTTCTGGAAAGTGGATTTAAACACACATACACATCTGCATGCACATTGATGTGTGCAAGTGCGCACACACTCTCACTCACCCACTCACATTCTCTCTCTCTCTCTCTCTCTCTCACACACACACACACACACCCACACACACCCACACCCACACCCACACCCACACCCACACCCACACCCACACCCACACACACACACACACACACACACACACACACACACACACACACACACACACACACACCTGCAAGTCCAAGCAGCACCTAACTCAAACAGAGGGGCTCAGATGATCTCCCTGCTCAGTCCTCAAGCTTCCCCCGGCCAAACATTTTCCGACTCCTCCCTTATTTTAAAAACAAAACAAAACACAGATGATTCTGTCTCTTTACATCTTGGTCCCTAACTCTGATATGTCACCGTTCTGTAAGGAAACTGGAGAACGGTGTAACTATCTGGAGTGATTTAGGTGCCCAGATGTTAATAAAGTATACATTAATATCCTAAACACCCTGCCATCCAAAAGTCACATAATGTCTGGTTTAGACCCTGGCGCGGCAGGGAAGGAAGCCTAGAAGTATTGCTAGCACCCCTTTTAAGCAAATTTCACAAATGGAAAGAAAGAGGCGAGAAGGCTGCTTCATAATTTCTGAGGGGAGTATCTGGCCTTATTTGAGTCCCAGAGCTTCTGATATAATAATCGTCTCCTCCGCCATAACTAGCACCTTGGTGAGGCGAAGTGGTAATTTCATGCTTTTTAAACAAAGTGGTCCCCAATTAAGGACGGGTAGGTAGCACATTTTATTTTTCTTTCAATGAGAGAAAGAGCAAAAACAGGCTCTGCTTTTAGAGCTTCTTATTTTATCTTGTAGGTGAAAGAATCGTTGTCAGTTCCTCCCCCACCAACATATACATCCTTCCTGAATGTATGAAATTGTTCTTCTCTCGATATATGCTCTTTTATAAGATGAGGTTTTTAAAAGGGGAAATTTGAGAGAAATTTAGCCAAATTGATCAGTTTAGCCAAATTGATCAGTGCTTTGGAACTGGTGGTTTTCCAGATGCTGTTGAACTCAAGCTCCCATCTTAGCTTCCCATTAGCCGTACTGGTGGGGGGCTGATAGATTTAGAATAACTGCTGGGTAGCTTAGGCATCTGGCTATAGAGCTAGAGGCTACAATTTTGATTTCTCGCTGTGCCTCCTCGAGAGGGGCTGGACTTGATGATCCACAGGGTCCCTTCCAGCTCTGCAGTTCACCCACCTTGAATAATAATGTTGTCGTTATTCAAAAACTCCAGGCACAGTCAAAATTATAAAAACATCATCATCATCATCATCATCATCATCATCATCATCATCATCATCATATTCATCATATTCATCATCATCATCATCATCATCATCATCATCCTCATAATGATGTGCCATCAAGTGAATTGACTTACACAACCCTTTTCAGGGTTTCCTAGGTAGAGGGTAGTCAGAAGTGGTTTGCCCTTCCCTTCTTCTAGGGTAGGTGGGGCTCGTCAGCCATGGAAGGCAGCCCATCTAGGAGAAGGAAAACTCTGATTTCAAACCTCCACTGCCTTGTGGCTATATCCACTGATGGAAAAGGCTTCAGGAGTTAACCTCGAGGCAAAATCCAGAGCTGGAGTCCCGAAGGCAGTTCGTGTCGTTCTGCCAACTCCTGCGACGTTGCTGGAACCAGTTGTATCGGCTCTTGCCTTTCCATTGGACTATTTCAGTGACATGGAGAGGGGGGATCTGCTGCTTGGGTAACAGCCTATCCTCCATGTTACTTTACCCAGGCTTCATGCTCTGGAGAGGACAGTCCTCGATTCAGAGCATGGTACCATAGTCTCTTGAGACTGAAGGATGCATATGCTTCTAGGGACAATCTCGGGACTGTGCAGTTTAGCCAAGGCCACCCAGGCTGGCTTTATTCACAGAAAGCACAGTGGAGAAATCAAACTCCCAGCCTCTGTCTCTGCAGCCATATAACTAGACCAGTGGTTCTTAACCTTTGTTACTTGGATGTTTTTGAACTGCAACTCCCAGAAACCCCAGCCAGCACAGTTGGTGGTGAAGGCTTCTGGGAGTTGCAGTCCAAAACTCCTGAGTAACCCAAGGTTAAGAACCAGTGAACTAGACCACTGAGCTATCAAGTCTGCTTGAACAGTAAATACTTCATAAAAGTAATAACCAGGGTTTGAAAAATGAGAATGAACAGGTTTGATGCTCAGTTATTTTTTTTTCTTCACACAATCACATCCTTATCAGCTGTTCCGTTCTTTATCCTCGTCTGTGACATGGGCACATTGTACAGTGGGGTCTTGACTTGAGAACTTAATCCATATTAGAAGGCGGTTCTCAAGTCAAAAAGTTCTCAGGTCAAATCTGCATTTCCCATAGGAATGCATTGAGAACCATTTGATCCGTATCTGCTCTTTTCCGTCCATAGAAACTAATGGGAAGCTGCTATTTCGCCTTCGACCACTAGAGGGGGATATTTTGTTTCTTTTTTTCTTAGGTCAAGAAAGGTTCAGGGAAGGCAGGGAAAATACAGTCCAGGCAGTACCAGGCAGTCTGAAGACTCCCAATCCACTCTCTAAACGCTGGGAGGAGTGAGGAAGCAGACAGGCACCCTTTTCACTGGCCAACAGTTAACTGAAAGTTCAAATTTTGCACTTTCCCTGCCTCCCACGTGGTTTTTTTTCAGTTCTTAACTCAAATCTAAGTACTTAAGTCAAGTCAATATTTTCCTATGAGAGCGGTTCTTAAGTCAAAATGTTCTTAACTCAAGCCGTTCTTAAGTCAAGACCCCACTGTACCATGTTCTTTGTATCCTCTCTTCAAACCTTTCTGGCTTCATGTCATAATATTAGTGTTATTACTACTACGGCTCAATCCAATTTCACTTTCTTATTAATCCAAAAGTACTAGATTAGCTTTACAGGCATTTGTTAGAATTTAATTGGGGTTGAGTGAGAAATCGGCTTGGTAGTTTTCAGAAAAGGAATTTTTAAGTTCACACATTTGTTGTGTGCTAATTTTTTTAAAAAATTGTTTTGGTGATAGAAACCACTTGAAAAGATTTGCATGTTGGAGAAAGTAAAACATGCATTAACCATTCAAAACAAAGGATGCTTTAGGGTAATAGCTTCTTAAAAGTCTAGCTTTAAACGGCTGCATATTCAACCATAATTGTACTGAATTTTGTGCTTCGGGGCAGAGCGTTTAAACTGCAGTACTGCAGTCAGGACTCTGTTCATGACCTAATTTCAATACCGACCAGCTCAGATAGGCAGCTGAAAGTTAACTCAGCCTTCTATTCTTCCAATATTTGAAAATTGAGTATCCAGCTCACTAGGGTGGGGCAGGGGCCAATGTGTACCCTGCATAATTAAATTGCAAACTGCCCAGAGAGTGCTTTAAGCACGATGGGGTAGTATATAAGCAGCACTGTTTGCTCTCATTTGCTGTGATATTCTCCTTCCCTTTACAGCAGCATGGGATGCAGATACAATACGGCCTTGTTGATTCGGGACAATAGGTGTCCATGTGGAATTGGGCCAGTCATAACTGAGAATTTCATTTCGGTTTGGTTTGCGAAGAACATCCTGATTCTTGTAAATTGGTTTATTAGAAGAGTTGAAAGGACTTCAACAGAGATGAGAAATTGGCTGATTCATCTATATTTGAAACTGACCGGCATGTGCATTAGGATTAAGAACAGATAAAGTCTGACGGTCTTGTTCAATCACGTGGTTATCATCACAGCCACATAAGTCTCTTGCCAGGGTATGTGAAACTTTGCAGAGAGCGCGAGAGAGTAGAAATATAACTCTTGCTTTCTTTGTCTCACACAACGAAACATGCCAAAAGTCTTCTCCTCGCAGTGTGAGCATTTTTGTGCCTTTTTCGCATGTTGGCACCTCTTAAGCCAAATATTTGTGGGTCTGCTTTTTCCAGATGTTGCATAGAAAGCACTGTATTTTGCACAAAATGCAAAGTGTGGAAAACTGGTAGCTGGTTTTCTAAAGCTGATTCCACTCTTTACAGCGTGTAACAAAATTGTCGTTGCGGCTGACACTGCTGCTATTCCTCTGCTGTTGTTAAGGATGAGAAAAAAACATTTGTCACATCTTTGGATGAGAAACCAATCTGGAGAAGTCTTCGGGCCATGTCATAGAAAGACAGAAAAATAATTTCAAGACAGAATTGCAGGGCATTGGGATTACATCACCCATGCTCTTGAGTATTTACAAATGATATTGATTAAGATTTAGGGCCTCAATATTGAGAGATGTGGTAGAAATTGTCAAGCTTTTGCAATATGGGCATGGAGAGAAAGAGACACAAATGTCCTTGAAGGAATTAGCAAGGAGTCTTTTATGGATCTGTCTCAGCTGGAATCATCTAGGACAGTGGTCCCCAACCTTGGGCCTCCAGATGTTCTTGAACTACAACTCCCAGAAGCTTCCACTACCACCTCTGCTGGCTAGGATTTCTGGGAGTTGAAGTCCAAAAACATCTGGAGGCCAAAGGTTGGGGACTACTAGTTTATAGTTTGTGTTGCATCTTTCCAAGTGTAGGTATAGCAGGCAAGGAATCATGGGCAAAATGCAACACATATCGGAGTTTTCTGCATTCAGAACAGAGTCCTACAGTCTGATAGCTTGTGTAGTTATAATGTGGTGCATGGATAACTGGGATTCATAAATATATCCATTTTACGGATATATTTTTGAATAGGAAGAAAAGACCAATTTTGTCATATTCTCAATGCAATTTCTTTAAAAGAGTGTAAACCCTGGATGGCTTCCCTGGAGGGTGTTTTTCTATAAAGAGGCATTTTTAAAAATAGCTTAGGGACTAGGCTGGCTTCTAACTAGGCAGAAAATAGTGTATAGGATTTGCTTTGCAAGAAAATAAACACAAACTGGAATCTAAACTTCACCATGGTATAAGCTTTTTAATAAAAGTAAATCTTTAAAATAGAGCTACAAGTCACACATTGGAGGCTCCTGTGGATTATGGTATACACCTTGTAGATTTATAGAATCTTAAGAAAACTAGAGTCTTGTGCACTTTTGCTTTACTTTTTATATCAGGAAAAACTATTCATTGTGGTTCCCTCAAGGGTGTGTAAAGGTTGTGAGCAAGAGATGACCACACAGACTGGGCCTCTGCATGGAATACCTGTCACTAGAGATGGGGACAGATACAAAAATGGATCAGTAGGCAGAATGGGCTTCTGGGGGGGATCCAGTTTGTGGGTGAATAACTCGGATGTCCAATATCCAATCTTCACCAAAGTTGGCAGACATGTTGGGGAAAAACATAGGAAGTTCCATTGTGATTCTGGACTCTCTAAGTACCTGGGGGGAGCTTTCCTGGGGGAGTTCTCTTTGTGAGTATATAACTCAGGGTTCCATGATCCAATGTTCACCAAACTTTCAGGTGTTGTAGAGAAGCGTATGAGGAAGCTTCCCTGCAGAGTTGGTGACTCTAGGTAGTTGGGGGCCACTGTTTTAGCCATTTAAAGTGCAGATGAATCAACAGATCAATTCATCAAAGAATATTTGTATATTCGTATCCATTAATCTGTTAACCTTGACGAATCAGAGATCAAAACAGATCACCATTTTTTTTAAAATTTGTCCCCATCTCTACTTGCCACACACAGTATGTTCTGGGTGTAGCCAAGGCATGCAGTCCCTCGTTCTCTGCCACCCAAGTGGAAACAGTGGCATGGAAGCCAAACATAAATAATAAGAAATCAAGTAGTGCCCTTGGTTAGATTCCATCGTGGGTTGTATATGTTTAAATCTGCACAGGCAAATTTCATATATTATGAATTAAAATGCTTCAATACTGCCTTTCTAAAGTACAATATTTTAGAGCAACTATCACATTATCAATTTAATAAAAGCAGAGGGAGAGCAATAAAGTGCATGAGTGGATATTGCTAGAGGTGGGTTGAAACCCAACCTGAACTGTAGATGTGATGTATCAAAGCAAAGTGTTCCACCAAGACGGGTTGGTCCAGATGAATATTGGAGCAAGGGAAACCACCTGAAGGCCTTCTTTCTTTTTAGCCTACCTTGTTTAGAGGCTGATATTCTCATGATTATCTCACTTGTTCCTTCTCTTAGTCTTTTTCTCCTCCAAGACATGTAACTAGCATGGCATCCTGACCTTATCTCATTGCCTCTAGATGTATTTCTCATAATAAACATTCACTTCCTTCTGACCTTTATTCCATGCACCACTTCCAAGAATATCCAAGAAGAGCAACTACTGGTATTTGTTTATCTGCTTACTACAATATATTATGGAAAATAAAGCTGAAATTTATTATCAGTTGGGTTCATAGCAAGGGGCTGTAGATAAGCAAGGATAGATGGTTGCGGATTTGAGCCATTTGCTATGGGGCAGTCCCCTCCACAACACTAGAACTGTACCAAAGACAATTACGTCATAATGGGAGGCTAGTAACCTGCACCTTGATGTAAATCTGTTTCAGTTGCAAATAGTCTTACATTGCTGTAGCTAAAGACTCTAAGAACTGCCTTGCTGGAACAGATCAAAAGCCCATTGGACTCCATGTACTGTTTCCAGCAATGATTAGTCAGCTGCTTCTCAGGATTCCCACAAGGTGGAACTGATGTGCTTTCCTTGTTCATTTCCAGTATTTGACTCCTGAGCACAGCTTGGAAAAGTTACTTTTTTTGAGTCTGCAGTTCATAGGAACCCCCAGGTAGCAAGGCAACTAATGGTTCCAGTTGGCTGTCATTGAACACACCATTCTCCTTTAAATTTTCTAATCCTGTTTTGCGGGCCTATAAACTTCTTCCCGTTGCTGTTGCTTCGAATATATTCCCCACTGCCCGTTTGCTGCTGCTGCATGATAAAGGATGTGCAAGCGCCATCACTTGTGTTTTATTCTTTATTCATTTTTGACAATTTGGGAACCAAATTCTGGAGACATTTTGTGTGTATGTGCTGGGTTTTTTATGGTATTTTGGACAGGGACTAAAATAAGATAAATGTAATGTGTGGAAGTTCTTTTTCACACATTTCAAGTTGAATATTCTCTTTGGAAAATTTAACCTTCCTTGTGCTCGCTCCCAAAACCCCCACCCCCAGGTGTTTTGTGTTCTGAAAATAATCTGGGGGAAACAAGAGTTGAGTTAATTACGATTTGGAATCCAGCTAGATGGACAATGGAACCGAACAGTGATTTCAGGGAACACCAAAATGATACACACCAGAACATACAGAAGTTGAAGATCACATCCAGTTGTGACTTCCCTCAGTATAAAGTAAAGTCAGGGCAACATTTGGTTTCTCTTTGACATCAACCAATGACCCCAGAATAAGCTGTGCTTTTGCTTCTCGTCTTTGTCTCCCCATATGGGATAAAGCCTTGGATCCATCCTTCTTAGTTGCAGTTGTATCTACCTCTTGCTTCCCTTGGCTAGGACATGAGTAGATTGCTATTCTTAAATAGGATATTGCTTGTGAGGATGCCAAATCTAGGTCAATACAATTGAGCATCTGGAGAAATAGAGTCGTGGCTTCTGTTGTGTTCAGCTAGCATCCATGTATCTAGGACTGTTGTGTGTTTTTTCCCCCAAGATGAAGTTGTTTCCTAAAGCTGTACTACATGTCAATCAAATATTTGTGTGCTAAAATCTGTTTCCCTTTATTTTATTTTAATAGACCACAAAAAGGGGTCTTCAGTTTGGCGTGGGCTCAAGTTCTTGATACTCCTGACCACACCACTTACTGCTGGTGACTGAATACAGAGTTAATTAGACAGTGATTGCATGCTAATGAAATCACCATTGATTGGTGAGAGAAAAGCAATAAAAAAGAATGAAAAAAGGACCCCTTGACTAAAGTTCGGTAATAAGAACAGAATGTGTTCAAATCCACCACTTACACTGAAATTGAGCAGACAACAACACTTCATGGAGTGCTTGCGTCTCCCGATTCTTCTTCCAAAATTAGAGATTTGATGGAACACGTTGGGAGGCCTTTTTGGGCAGAATGCCCAAAAAGAGAAATCAGCAAATGTAAGAGAGCCTGACAGAAGCAAGCACTCTCTGCTAATAATTAGAAAACCCACTTACTTTGAAATTCAGCAGAGGTGCAAAACATTCTGACTATCAGTTCTCTGGCAATGCAATGATACTGGAGCTGGCTGCCTGGGCATGGGTGGATTATAAGAGCTGTATCATTGTCTAAGCAGGGAAAGACACAAACATGAGGCAGGCAGTCCCGCTGCAGAGAGCCATAGAATAGCGTAGCTCAAAGCATGCCTCACTCACATCTTCCTACTGAGTCCCATGAGGGGAAAGGGCCAGTCCACCTGGTCAAGCGCAAAAAAGTGGTCAGGGATAAGGAAAACCTAGAGAAGGGGCAATAGAGAGTCCTTGGATGGGAAAACCTTCAGGGGCACACAGATGATAACTTGGCTGGCACCATCTTTATCCATGCTTCGCTCTGGCCCAGGACCCATGGCAAGGGGTCAAGACATACTAGGTCTCCGGCTCGCTGTTAAGTGATCTTGAATGTGAAGATTCTTACAGAAGTCTGCATTATGTTCATACCAACCCGCTTAGTAATCATGTGTCTGCAAACAGCACATGGCCATACCTTGCAATCTTGAGTTCGCCCGTACAATCCTGGCTGATGGTCTCAAGATGCATGTGCTTACCTTCCTGACCCTGGAGGTCTTCTGTCAGGTTCCAGCAAAGTGACACTTTCCAACCCAATCGGACATGATCCTTGATCATGATCTAATCACACTCTCCTCCTAGAATATTATTAACGCTCCTGTTCCAGTGAAGCTGAAGAGGCACTTGAGTCTGGCCAATGGACAGATATATTGGCCTGTTATTATTTAAAGTTGCTTAACCAGGTCGAGATAAATGAAAGCTTTCAGCCCCTGAACTATCACACAAATCACAATTAAGGTGGCACATGTGTTTGGACGACAGGAAATCAATAGCGGCAACAGTATGTTTTTAGTCTCTGTTTGGACTTCTGAAGAGAAGTAAATGTTCAGGCCCCTGGGGTTGGGCTTTTCCTCTCCAGTGGAGGCATCCTCTCAGCAGCATGGCGGGGAGCCCTGCCTGATGCCTCTAATCTTGTCTTAAGTCAAGACCTACTTGATTCTCTCACTGTTTTGTTCTTATTTATATTTGCTTTGATCAGGTGGGTAACTAAACAGTCACAGTGCAAGCTTCTAGAATGCTCATGCTTTTGGCATGCCCATGGGGAGCCTGGCTTTTGTTTTCACAGATGAAAACAGGGCCAGTCCTGTGTCCTTTTCATGGTGCCTGAGCCTGCCCCACCCCAGTATTATAGTTATGTTGTGTAGTCAAGTTGGTTTGATTTGTGGCCTTCTATTTGCAAGGCTTAGTGAATATAAAGTACAGTACTCAGAAATTGATCACTGGACTTTCTTTCCACTGGTGCTCTGATACTGCTAATCTTGCCCAAGGCCGTGAGTGTAATCCCATTAACTGCACAAATTCTGGAGGATCTTGCCTGGCCTCTTTCCTGAAAGGCTCAGTGGGAATTCATAGCCAAGCACACCCAACCTACTGAGCTACACCACTTCTCCTCCTGTATTACCACCAAACACTTCCGAAATGTTCACCACCACCCCCTAATTGTGTGCTGTATTTCTTTCTTCAGCAATAAACAGTCTTGCTCTGATAGTGAACATTTTTATTCAAGTTACATTATGAAAAGGGGGGGAAACATGGTATATGGCTAACAAATAGAGATGGAGACGAACCATCAAAATTGTGGTTCATCTTGGTTTGTGGTTTGTTAAGGTTGATGAACGACAAATTTACTAATGTTTTACCAACAAACCATGAATCGGTTTGTCAGCGCTTGTTTTCTTTTTTAGATAACCTCTGGCTATCTTTTAAAAAAGCTGAGCCTCCCATCCCCACTGCCTGCCCCACCTTCCCACTGCCCGGTCAATTCCCTACCTCGTTTTGTACAGCTGCCATCTCTGACACTGATGCCATCTTTGCAGATGGTGGCAGCAACTTCCATTCTGGCAGCCTAGACTTCCCTCTCTGCCCATGGGGATGAATAAAAAAAAAGGTAAATATTCATCCCTTCATATTCATTGGGGTCTCCAGAATTGACGAATATAGAGTGATGAATATTCAAGAAATCAGTTAGTTCCAGGACTACACTGTTTGGAACTTTGTCCTGCCATGTGATACCAAAAATGTGTCAGAGACAATTCATATGGAATATGTTCAGCTTCCTCTCCTGCTGTGCACGAAGGGTCCAGGACTCACTGCAGTACAGGAGTGTGCTCAGGACACAGGCTCTATAGACCTGGGTCTTGGTCTATGCCGTCAGATTCTTATTGAGCCATACTCTCTTTGTGAGTCTAGAGAACATGGTTGCTGCTTTGCCAATGCATTTATCCAGCTCGACATCTAGAGAGAGTGTGTCAGAGATCATTGACATGAAATCATGAACAACCTCAAGTTCTTGTGTAGAGATGGTAATAGAGGGAGGTGAGTCCACACCGTAGCCGATGACTTGTGTTTTCTTCAAGCTGGTTGTTTAGTGATTTTCTATGAATGTCTTGATTTGTTTTTCTATTTGTCCCCATGTCTACTAACAACTTAGTGTGTATGAAGGATTTTCTCTAAGTCAAAATATGCCCCAGCAGCACACAGTCTTGCAATACTTTAGTGCATATATTTACATTAATTCACAGTAGAAATGAGATGAAATGGGCCACTTTCCTTCTGAAGATTTAACTTCCACAGACTTTCTAGAAGCAGCAAGAACAGTGACGCCAGTAGTTTCTCACTTCTTAAACTAGAGAACTTGACACATTTCATCCAAGGTGAAATTCCAAGGCAAAATTGGAAGTGCGGTCTTTGATAAAATGAGCACAAGTGAGTGTCCCACTTAAACCTTCTTAATGCCTCTGCACTTACTAATTGTATGTTGTGGCTGTCACCAAGTCTGTCACTGACACCTTTTGCTTTGCAGTTGTTCCAAGTACAGTTGTGTGTGTGTGCTTTCCAAAAAAAGTCATTCTCACAAAGGTATTGTTTTAGAGGCTATATTTGTTTTTAGACATATGTTGTCTTTGATACAAACCAATGTAATGTATTGTGTTGTACTCCTCCAGCGTAATAAGGTTTGTGCCTTGCTTTGATTCAACCCTCCGTCTGTCTGTCTGTCTATCACTAACTAGCTAGCTAGCTAACTAACTAACTAACTATCTGAGCTGGCTGAACAGCTCTGTGAGTTAGGTATCTGACCCTGGGGCCAGAGGTTGAAAGTTCACTTCCCCACTGTGGATTTCCAGAAGAACCAGCCTGTGTGGCCTTGGGTAAGCTGCCCAGATCCAGGATGCCACCAGAGTCTATCATTATCTATCATCTAGCTAATAGGCAGCTGGTTATTCATGATAGAAAGCAAAGGACTCTGTTAGGAGCCAAACAGGTAAATGGCAGTGATTTTCATGCTGGTCCCCTCTTGTCCCCTGTTATTCCCATGCCAGCTTCTGATTAATGGCCCTGACACTGCATGTTAGGCAGTGGAAATGTCACATCCCATCTCCTTCATCGCTACAGCTGTGCAGGGCTTATCCCTTTAGAGCTGCAGCAATGGCCAAGTCTGCTTGTGGGGAGAGCAGGTCCTTCCCTATGGCTAGGAAAGTCACTAGCATGAAATTGAGATTCCACTCCAAGAGAAAATGAGCGAGTGTTCTGCAGTGCTGAATCGGGCATAAGGTTTAATAATTATTATTTGGAGAGTGCCACCAGCTTTGGCAGCACAGGGTTCTAACTACTGCTTGCAGAGTACTGTCAATAAATAAATAAAGCGAGTGAGGGCAGTGTTTTAATCTGTCTTAAAAACAGATGTCCCAGGGTTCAGGATTAATCAGGACATACCCGTTTGCTAGGAAACGAAGCCTTTGCTGCTTAATTTTACTCTGTGTGTGCTCAGAGACAGGGAAGACAAAAACATGATGTCCTCTCAAATCTGGAACTCAGCTGCAACTGCAAAGCAGGACCCATATTTTTTACATTGTATATAAGATTATTACAGTATATATCATTACATATTCCCATATTATTTCCATCTGGCATAATCTCATGAAGCTGAATGGTGTAAATTTCAAGGTAGATAAAAGGAACTATTTCATACAACTTAAATCAGTGATTGTAACAACTGGCTGATAGAACTCTGTGAACAAAATGTGACCCACCCACCCCCTAGAACATCTCATTTTTTTAAAAAAAAATGGCTGAAGAATTTCTCTTGTGCCCTCTGGGAGAGAACAGGAGACATTTTGCCCAGCACTTGTGATGGCCCTTCAAAATTAATAGTTTTACTGTTAAACTATAAAATATACACCAAAAGATGGCCGCCGATTTGGACAGAGGATTTTCCATACTTAATATATTGTAAGTCCGCCAATCAGGGCAGGCTCCACCCTAAAGGGAATGTGGGCTGCCCTTTGCAAAGAGGACGTGGGCAGTTTCCTTTTGGACAGCCGCCCAGGCTTGCCCAGTTTGCCTATATGCCTCTAGTCCGCTGTTCGGTGGGCAAATAAGAAAAGCTTGGGTGGCTTTGCAAACAGCAGCTGGGTCTTCCCTCTGTGCCTATGCTCCTGAAGAACAGCTGATCCATGAGGGGGCACAGGCAGAGAGGGACTCCCCTACAAATGGATTACTATAAAATGGTTAAATTTGTCCCTTCACATTTGTCAGGGTCTCTGGGATCGACAAATATGAAGGGACAAATATCTGAGGAATCAGCAATATTCCATGAATAGTATGATTAGTTTTAATATTCATCCCTATGTCTAATTATAAGGTATTATTGGGTACCAGTCACGATAGCTATTTATTTTCATTATACATGTGGAAGATACCTTACCTCTGAATAACGGCTGTTGTAGAATGTAGGAGCAATATGCTTGAGGCTTCAGCTTACATCTTGATTCTGGGCATCCCATTGACTGACACCAGTCTGATCCAACCAGGGCCATTATCTAGCATCCTCAAACATTTTGGGTATGCTCCTCAAACTTACTTTTTCCTCCCATTCCTATTTGTCTTTTTTTCCCCCCTTTAAAACTGTAAGAGAAGAGGAAAATTCTACCCATGATGTAACCCTCTTTATAATGGATTTCAGTCCAGCCTTATCTACTAACTGAAGACCAATGCTTCATATGGTATTCATTTTTTTGTAAAAGAAGCTGAAACAATCAGAATACATGGTATTCAAAATCGAAATCATTCATTCATTTTAAAAAGATAAATGCAGAATTCTTAATACATTGATTGGAGAGGCCGGAAAATCCAGGTGAGCTGGAACTCTAAGACCTGAGGTAGAATTCAGATGGGGAGAATTTTAGACACATCTTTATCTGTTACATGACGAGTGAAATAGTCTAGAGCAGAGCCAAGGGACTGCATGTGGCAAAATGGAAGAAGAGTAGTTGAAAATGTGCCTTGGCTTCCCTCTCCCACAGGCATGGGAAGTGCAGCTGGGTGATAGTAAGTTATGTTTTAGAACTGAAAGATGGGGATGTGTCCTTTCCATTTGTGAAGGAAAATGCTGACCCTCAAGAACTATTCCGTCATTTGTGGAGAAAAGCATCCTGAATGGAAATGCCCTCCATGTTTGAGACCAAAGGCATCTCTGAGAGTCTCAGGCAGCATTTGTGTAAGCCTTGTTAAATGTGAGCCTGATGAGATGATAAAATTTCTCAAATCAGCTTTCAGCTGTCTTGCTGAATTCTTATTCAGGAAGAAAGTCTGTATTGTCTGTCTTGATTATTGAGAAACTTCACAATGTCTTGCTTCCCTTCCACTTAAATTACCACCTTATCGTAATTGGTCCTTATCTTGTTCCCTTCTTGAGAATATAACAAGAACAGAAGGCTACAGGATGAATCCCCTGCAACTGTCGTCTCCTGGCAACTTCCAATCTAGCTCATCTTAGCTCCTTTTTGCTGTTAGCCAACTTCCTTGTAAAATTTTCATATCAGAAAGTTAAATAATTTATAACATCGGAATGCACTGGAGAGATTGGGTGGCACTGCGACTCTCCAGGTCAGAGGTTCCCGAATTTGGGGGACCAGATGTTCTTGCGTTGCAACTTCCAGAAGCCTTGTCTATCAATGTCAACAACCAGGTCTTCTAGGAGTTGTAGTTCAAGAACATATGGGACCCCAGGTTTGGGGATCTCTGCTCCAGATGCAGTTGAAGTGCATCCCTAGCCATTGATCATATCAGCTGGGGTGGTGCTGGTGGTGGAGTTAGAATCCATCAGCATTTGGGGGATCACAAGTTCTCTACTCATGCTCAAGGGGAATGCAAGCAGAAGAAAAACACGGGCAACAGAAGGTGAATTTAAGCAAATTCCCTTTAACTTAAGCACATTTCCTTGCTGCTGTTAAGCCTATGTCCAATTGTTCACAGACAAGGAAATGAAGGAGCGGTGTTTGTAATGTAAATTACAATGTAAATGTAAATGGTGCCAGTTTTCTCTTTTGCACTGAGAATTTGCTTGATGCAAGAAGTTGTAGCCTCATGGCTTAGAAGTAGAGAATGGGCATGAAGCTAAAAATCAACCTGGAAATTCATCAAAAATGGCTAATTTGTTGATTCGGATTGATTCGAGTTCATCCAAACTGGAGAACCCAAATTTTGGGGTGATTTATGAACCTCCTGGTTCACTGCCTTCCACAGCCTGCCCCTTCCCCTGTTACCTCCCTACCTTTTCTTGCTGTCACTTCCTTTTCCTCTTCCTCTGCTGCCACTGCCATCTCAAGAGCTCCGCCACAAGTTGGTGACCTTTGAACATGTCCATGTGCAGATAGCCCCATCTGGCTGACAGGCCAGCAAATTAATTAATTAATAATAATAATGTTTAGTTTGCTGACCTGTCTGCCGGCCAGGGACTATCTGTGCATTTCCCTGCTTCCCATCTGAGAGGTGTGGACATGCATCAAGGCCACCAGTAAGGCCCTCAAGATGACACTGCCAATGGAGGAAGAGGAAGCAGTGGCAGGAAAAGGTAGGAAGACAATGGGGGCAGGGGGTAGTGGGGTGGGGAGGCAGACATTCTTTTAAAGACAACCACCTGGCTGGTTTTTTTTTTAACCAAATGAACCAATGCCCCAATTTGTGCTTCATTCGGGAAAATTGTAAATTTTGTTTCATGGATTTCCATGAACCACAGACCAAGACAAACCTCCATTTTGGTGGTCCGTGCCCCTCTGTACTCAGAACCGAGTGTTGCAGGAGACCTAAGAGAGAGGAGCAGTTTTTGGCCCATCCAGAACAAGCTTTATTTTTCCCATCTCTCCAACCATGCAAAGCGGCAAGGCGAAAATTAACTGACTCGCCAAGATGGCTGCACCCATGAAATGGCAGGAACAAGGAAAAGCAAAGGGTGAAGTGATGGCATTGCCCGAAGCAGTAAATTCTGAGTGAGGTCCAGAGAGAGGGCCAGGATGTGCCTCTGAGCAAGCATGCTATGCCAATAAAGGTTGTCTTGTCTTGCTATGCTTACTAGTCTTAGAGCACAATCCCTCAAAAGTCCCATTTAATTCAGTGGTGTTTGCTCACAAGCGTGCATAGCATTGCAAGATTAGACCCATGTGAGAAAGTGGCCTGCAAAGTTGTAGGGATGGCCTGCAAGTTCCATTCCTGTGTTCAGTTTGCCTTTTTTTTTTTTTTTGTCTCTGCTAGTGCAGAAATGAAACTGAAGTGAACAACCAAACGCCCAGAGCTAAGAACGAATGCTGTGCAATCATTGTTGCAGGTTTTGCAGCATCTACATAATTCCTCCTAATGGCCAAATTAGATAAGGCTTGTGGAAAGTGCATGTTCCTCTTTGATCTCCTTTAATTCCCTCCCCACCCCCAGCTCCCAGCTTTTTCTTTGATATATCTTGATAAAGACAGACACATCTTTAATGCTGTTACATCTTGGGAAGCATTTCTGTTGTTTTTATAGGCTTTTTTTTTTTACATCCACCCAATCTGTTGACTTTTTCTGGACAAGATACATGCTTTTTATCGACTTGCTTTAACTGGTGTATTATAGACGAGCAGCATTGAGCTTCCCTTGCTGAATGCTGAAGGGGAGATAAGAGGAAAGATTTCATTATGCTGACGTGTTTCTGTAGAGCCATATGAGTTGAGTCTTAACGCGAGGCGGGCAGATAGACGGGAGCTGAATGAATTGGCAAAAGAGATGGAAGGATGCGGGGATGTGGCTGACTGTATTTCGTGGGGCAGATTGATAGATGGACAAGCAGGAGAGACAAAGCAGAACAAAGACTAGAATGCCTCTAGATGGATATGTGTCTGCATGGAGTGGAAAATCAGACAACCCGCAAACAGTTTTATACAGATGATGGATGGGCACAAGAATGTAAGCACTGAGAGGACTGGTATTGGCCTTCCCTCTATCTACCTATCTACACTTTAAATAAATCGGTGATTCACCTTGGGGCTTGGTGAAATCCTGGTTGATTCTTGCACTGTGGGTGGTATATGTTCTCATTCCTCCTTCTCGCATATTTGTAGCTCAGTCTCTGTTTTCAGCCGATTTTTGTGAACCATTTCATGGCTTCCACCATTGCTAATGTGGTAGAAGGATGGTTGAAAAACTCACCCCCAAAAGTGCCATGAAATAATGGCCAAGTGGGGTCAGTGTCCTTCTGAGCAGGAAGGAGGTACAGCTGGACCCTTCCGATGTCATGGGAATGCAGCTAGGCAGCAGCACTGAAGGTGAGGGCTTTGGGGAGCCACGTTTCCAAAATATCTGGAGAGTCACCTTAGCATTTCATGTCTCTGTAGCGGACAAGCAGCTTTGGCATTGGTCGCTGGCAGATCAGGACATGATTTTCCCTGACACCCCGCTTGCCACAAAGGATCAGATTTCATGGATCTCTCCACCTCTTCCATGATGTAGGCAAGACTCAGTACATTAGCTCAAGGCAATCCGCATCCCACACAAGATAAAGCCTCTTCCAATGTTCTCTTTTGCACGCAGAGAACAGGCCCTACAGTAGCACTTTGGTTTACGAATGCCCCCGTTAACGTAATTTTCGGTTTACGAACAGAGATCCATAGAAAATAATGCCTCTATTTATGATGTTTTTCTGCAATACGAAGGAAGTTCCCCCAGGATGCATTGTGCCCGGGGGTTTATAGCACCACCACTGTTCCTAGGCAAACTGCATTTTGGTTTACAAATTTTTCGTAATGTTCCGGAGAATGCATTATATTCGTAAACTGATGTACTACTGTGTTATTAAATGGACTGAACAACCACCTTATGCAGGAGCTAGAAGGCAGAGTTGAGTAGCTCCAGGACACTGGAAAACGAAGCTCCTTAAGTCAACTTGCTGCTCCATGGTGCAAGAGAAAATGCTAAGCTAAAGGTGGGTGAAGGGGGAACCTTCCAGATGTTGTTGGACTGCAATTCCCAGCAGCTCTGTCCAGCTTAGCTAGTGGAAAGTGCTGCTGGGAATTGTAGTCCACCATCCTTTAAAAGGTTGTCCATTTTTGGGAACAAGCCCACCGCCAGTGTCAAAGTGAACTTGACCTTTTTGGCTTGGTCATACATCTGTCCTGGAAATAGGAAGGATGTTACCTTGTCAGTTGCTTCAGGAGTTAGTTTTTAAAAAGAATGAAAAAAAATGATAATCAAAGAGAGAACTCTAAGAGAGCCTCATGACCTGCTCACATGAGTGAATTGGTGTGTATTTCAGATTTCATTTTGTGACCAAAACATATAACGAAGTTGGAGTTTCTGCTGTTCGTGCTTCATCTCAGTGAATGTAACCACCTGGAATTATCCACCTCATTTGCAGATAATGAAATTAAAAGTACCATTCTCCCTCTCCCATAAACTCTCCCGTTTATTGAGCAGGAGCAGCATGGTAGCTTCCTACTTTCTCCCAAAAGAATATTGTTTCAGGATGTTCTAATTAGAACACTGGTTATTAAAAAGTGAACCAAACAAATCTTGTCTTGTGTCTAGTCTTATGTAGAGCTGCAAATGTTATGTCCTCCTTGTGGGTGAGGATGGATATATTTTTTTAAAAAAAAGTTTTCTTCCCATTAGGAAAGCCTGGGAGTTTTTGTGCATTCTTTCACATTTTAGCACTTTTATACAAAGACGTTTCTGTTCAAATAACTTTATGTGCATGCTTTTTGCACAAAATACAAGGCTTTGTATATTTTTAAAAAATCATCTTTGTGTATACATGTGAATGATGTTTGGCAAACACTTTGACCAAAAATTTGTTGCTCCCCCCTACTGTTTTTAATGAGCAAAAAAACTTGCAAAGTTTTGTTGTTTTTAAAGACGCGTGTCTTGATATTTCCAAATACTTTTTTTCACACAGGGAGAACATTTGTAAATATCCATTCCACTTCAGACTTACATGATATTCTCTCCAGATTTCAAATAATCTGGATGCAAGTTCCTTTCTTCTCACTAGTCTGAGACCCAGTTTTTCCCGTCGTATTCAGTGAGAACTTTTGCACTTGCAAGAATTATTTTTGCACAAAGTTTGCACGTGCAAACGAAAACACTGCTGCCTGCTGCCTTGTTGCGTAGACTTTTAGTCCTTCTGTGCCCGCTGGGTGTGTGTGTGCTTAACTTCAGGAAGGGAATGGACTCTGGCTTTACCTGCAGATATTTTGTGCAAAGAGCAAAACTACAACAGAAAAGTGTTTGCTTCTCCCCCTCCTCCCGCCTTGGGTCCTTTTGAGGAGAAAGGTGAGATTAAAATATTTCAAATAAATAAAATAAATAAATCTGCTGTCTCCATCTTACACCAGAGGCAAATACCTTTGTAAGGGTTAAAAATTTCTTAATGCATGGAAGCCATGTCTCCTGAGGAGACAGTAATATAGCAAGAATACATACCTAGGTTCAGTGTATCTCAAGCATCATTATCTGATTTGTGACAAAGGAGACTGGGTCCTCATTAGATTCTTTTTCAGCCATGGTAGAATCTCTTCTACACTGAGTTGCCAGGTCAACAGGTTCTCGTTCCCTGAAATTTTGTCATCATGGTCCTTATGATATCACAGAGGCTGGGATGAAACAGGTTGGAACTGTTTCTGGGGCAGCTAATGGTGGGAACAGGTATGAGGGGAAATTGGGCAAATGGACCCCCAGAGTTCCAGTGAAACCTGGCTTCAGAAGTAACTTCAAAATCCAGGGCTGGGAGAATAATGAAGTGCATTATTTCAGCAAGTCATGACAAACCGTTTCCGTTAGCTGCAGAGGATGCCACCGTTGCTATGGCTTGTCGAAAATCTACAGCCAGACCATGGATGGTATGGCACTAGCTTAGAATCGATGGAGCTTTGTGGGCCCCAGCTTTAAAGCCACCTGGACAAACTTGAATTCTAAGGTCTTAAGAAATGGAAAAGTAATGTATCTCCACAGATCATACATTTTGCTCTGAATCAGCCGGTCCTATTTGATTCATCTCTGTGAATTTGCATATTTAACTACTCTAGTTATTCTCTGTGTGATGTAAACTGCCTTGGTGGGTATCCTGGACCATGTTTTAAATAAATAGGATCATGGTGAAAGATTAGATGCTGGCCAGATGCGGCATTGTGGACCCAAAGAATTAAAATGTTTTTGTGATATTTAAAAAAAAAAATCCCCAAAGGTACAAATTTCTTCAAACTTTATTGATACACTGCACAATCACAACCATCTCTTATTCTTTCTGAATTAGAAAAGGTTACAACTACAATGTAACATGCACAAAATTTCAGGTAGTATATTCACCCTTTTAATACAATTATTGACAGGAAAAAAAAGAGAGAGAGAGACTTGACTTTGCTTTAAGAGATAAAAATAAAATTTAGAAAGTATCTCTAGTAGGCTGACAGCATTAAAGAAAAAAAAGCTTTGAAAACTTCCATTTGATATAACCTTTTTTTTCTCATTAAAGCATTTGAACACTGAAAATTCATTTACTATTTTGTTTTTTTTCTTCTTCTTTGTTTCTTTTTAAAGGATAAATTGTGTGAAAACAATGTGCACGCCCATAGCTTTGACACAGCTAGAAGAATTGCACCAATTGATAAGTCACAGAAGAACTTGTAAGTCTACCAAAGATAAGGACTCTGAAAATGGACAGGTAACAGGTTTCATACACCCAACAGGTTTCCTCACAATTGCACTTATACATTGCACAAGTAACTTGAATGATTTTTCTTAATGCTCCCCAGTAGTTGGAAATAATAGAAGTTATTCTCCTATTTGGGTTTCTTTTCTTTGTTTGCTCAATTCAAAGAGTGAGTAGAGTGTATATGTGTGTGTGTAAATATAAATATTGGTCAGGAGGTTGGGGAGAGTCTCCCATCTTGAAGCCCTGTATGGCATGGAGCCATAATAGATACAATCTCCAGAAAGGAACACAGCAATCTTCACGTAAGACCTGACACTTCTCTTTTGAAACAGAGAGCTGATGAATTGAGACTTGAGCTGGCTTCGCCTTGAATTTAGTATACCACATATTCATATTCAATTGTATTGGACACCATCTGATTCTCACTCTTCTGAGGCACTAGGAATGGAACTCCAACATATATGTAGGGATTCCTCATACATTTCAGTAGAGGGAGCTGACCCACAGGAATATATGAGTGTGTATAATGGGAATCTATGAACTGAAGAGGGAATATGGGCAGGAATGTTCCATAGACTTGTAAATACTCAGGCCATCTCCCGGTCATGGCAAAGATATATTTGCTACATATTATGACCGAGCCTTTTTCCTAGAAAGGTTGACTGTTTATACAATGATCTAATTTGTAATGCAGTGGCTATAAGGTCCATATGAGCTTGAGTGGAGTCTCACATGTGCAAAAGCTTCTATAAAGTTTTAGGTCGAATGAATTATGCACATAAATTGCATTTCCCCCTTACATCTTTTTTTAAATGGCAGACTCTTTTATACATGGTTATTGAATGACTGAAGAATGCACTTTTTGAATGATTTTCTCTTTTTTGAAATAAAAACAGCCTCAGTCCAAGATGCTTTCAGTTACAGCACTTGTCATCTGAAACACCACTTTCCTTGGAGGGGGGCGGGGAGGGATATGCATCAATTTTTTTGTTTTCCAGTTCCAGGAAAACTAATGTTTAAAAACTTTTGCTTTTTTATGGTGATAGGCCAAATAGCTCAAAAGCTATATTAAAATGAAATCTTTATTCTTCTAGTTCACTTTCTGAGAGCAGATTTTTCCTGAGTTGGGGCCAACAGCTAGCATGAGACAGTTTCTTCCATGAGGTGGCTGTGTTCCCTCTGTTAGTGTCACATTGGCCCTAATGTGCCCCCACAGCTTTGGAAGAATGCTGGTCATGCACATTCCACATAATACTTGAACACTGGAGGAAGAAGAAGGCCTCTTACCCTCAGATGTAGAACTGTGTAATGCAACCACAACAAAGTACACCTAATTGTTGAATGCTTGCATGATGTCTGCATGAGAAAGGAGCATCAACCAGGAACTACTCTGTGGTACTCCCTTCCCCTCTTCTTCTGCATGTTGCAGGAAGAAAATAATTCAAGAATTCATTTGGTTTCAGGTAATATCTGGCTTGCCATAGCATACAAACCAAGAATTATTATTTAAAATAAACAATCCTATTACTATACAAGGCAGCTTCATAAAATCTTTTTGGAAGCTTGGCATCTTCAGCAATTTATTTTAGTAATTCTTGCCCCCCTCCAGTTTATTGTTGCCGAAGGTAAGAGGGAAGCCCCAAGTTTACAAGTATTCTTTCTGCTTCTGTACTCATCAGTAAACCATACTTTAGCATTATGTGCAACAGTTTCCCCATCACTATCCATGTGGATTTTCCAAAATCTGCATCAGGTTGATCTATGCACTTGGATGGTGCTTGCTGTCATTGCTTTTAGGCAGAAAGAATTTTTGTGTTTCTTACCTGCCTCCTGCCCCAATACTGAACCTACTTGGGGGGGGGGGGGAGCTAAGGATAGAAACAGATGTTATAGACAGCTCACCATTAGAAGCTGAAAGCATGTCAGCATCGAAGGCAGTCTTTTGTCTCTGAGAAACCAGAATTCAAATGAATCCTCTGCTCGAGTCCTAAAGATCAGTCACGAAATGAAGCAAATGAGAGGTGAGAGACGCTTGTGCAGTGACACACAATTCAGTCACTGAAGCCTTGCTTCTTCATAATTAGCTTTCTATAACATCTGTTTCTGCCCTAGATTTTACACACATTACTGTGCTTCCTCTTCGACATTTGCTCCATTAAACAAAATCCTTCCAGGTATGTTGTCATGGAATGCTATTGTAACACAGGTCAACCTCTGTGCCTGCATGTTGTGTGTTCTTACTACCATGGGGTGGGCTGTTTATTTCAAGGTGCAAATCATCCTCAGGTTTCAAGGACATATGTGTTCCTTGGGACATAAGGTTCTCAAACACAATTTGGATCCCCTTGCCCCTTCCAGTACGTGAAGTTTAAAGTGCTCTTTTAGCTGCTCACATTTTATTTCCTGGCTTGCCCTTGCCAGTTTGAATGGGAATGCAGAGGGAGAGGTTATTTCTAATGCAGAAAGACATATTAGATATTACAAAGCAATTAGAGGGGACAGTGCTTTGCTGTACGATGGAGCCAATGCCATGCATGCAGACGGTCCCTCTCTGAAACCCAGAAGAGTTTTTAACAAGACATGATCCTACTTTGTAAGGCAGCCCGCTAGGTTCTCTGAAGGAAAGGCCCTATATATGACATTTATATTGAGCAGGCTTCAGAAAACTGAACTAAAACTGATGTACAGCATGTCCCATTGATTTCAAATAGACATAAGCAAATGACTTTTTTCCCCCTTAGATTAGGATTTGTGGTTGCAATTGTGTGTTCAGTTCCTTGCACACAGTTTTACTGGAATGAATGGACTTTAGCTGAGATAACTGTGCTAAGGTTAATTAATATCCAAAGGGTGTTACTTCACCCACTGGTCTTGCTGGTACACCATCTTCATTCATTTCATTGGAGCCAGAGCTTCAGACAAGACCTCACTGAGATTCAAGGAGGCCCTTCTTTGCGGTGCCATTCTGAAACATAGGAAAGGTTTCTACCAGACAGGCAGAGCATGGAGTTTTCCGATCCTCAAAGTGCACAACATTTTCATAAAGCCAAATGGCATTCTTCCAAATGCATTTGGAAAATACTTGCAAACATCACACATCAGGCACTTAACGTTAACTGCTATTAAGCAAACAGTACATGGTATGTCACCAGCACTTCAGTGCACATGATTCTGGAAGGAATTTCCACCTTCTTTTATGAAAACCTTCAATGGATCTGCAGGGCTTAGTTTCTCTTCTTCTAAGACTACATTCCAAAACTAGGCATGCAAAGAGGACGCAGTGTTGGTAGAATGGACTTCCCTAACTTTAGCTTCCTAGAGCTGGTTGCTCACTAACCTTCTACATTGTAATATCCAATTATTATTTTTAATGCCAACCATCTTACTTCTACACACAGTTCTTTCATACTTACCTACATCTTTGGGGGGAAAGAGATTCTCAAAATTTGTGTAATCATGTTGACAGCCTCTGAACAACAGGGTCTTGATTTGTATCCAATGATTTCTAGTCCAAGGCTACGTCCATTCGAGTGTGACCTGAGCTGGCACAGAATATAGCTGAATGGTGAATGTTTGTTGCATGTGTATAGAAGATTTCATTAGAAGGCCTTCAGTACAAGCTAATCACCTTTTGCTGCAGTGAGGGCAAACCAAATTCCAAATTCACCTTTTCTATATTCTTAGAAGTGAGGAAGAAAGCCATTATACCTGAAGGATGCTATTGAATGCAGAATATAAGATGGGTTTTGGCCTCACCTACCAATGCAATGCATGGAGGGGCTCAAAACTTTTTGTGTTAAAGCATCCTGCTGCATGTTTTCTTGTAGAGCTCGAATCAGGATCCAAATGATTTTGTGACATTAACCTCTTCATGCAGAAAGCGACAAAGAATCATGTGGCACCTTAAAGACAACCACTTTATTGTGTCAGAACCTTTTATGGACTAGAGAATCTACTTCATTGTATGAGCACTTTCCACTTAAAGGTTTTCCCTCCACAGCAGGTAGAGATTAAGGAACATAGCTTCCCATCCCAGTATGAGAAGGAAATTGTACAGTGACATTGACAAAACAGCTAAACGGTTGTGGAAGCCAAGCTTCTTAGGTTTCTCTGTCTGTCTTGCACTCTCTTTCCCCAGAAGTAATGCGACAACATCTTGTTTGAGATGTGAAAGGAAGCATGCCTCTTTGGGCAGAAAAATAAGTTGCGGGAAGCAAAGTCTGTACATTCAGTGATGATGCCATTGTGGTGGATTTACTTCCATTTCATGCCTGACCATTCCATCCTTTTTAAATATATGAATATACCACCCAAATGTTTAGCCTTGTATAATTAAATACCAGACTTCTAAATCATTCATTCCTTTGCTTTACATGTTTGGATAATTTAAACACCTTGAATGGCACAACTTTTTGATTGTTCGCACTGACAATTATGGGAATCAGCACCAGTCACTTGAAATCCACAAGGTCATTTTACTGTTCCCAAGACGTGGCTGATAGCAGCTCAGTACAATGGGCATGATACTTCCTTACTGCTTTCAGGGTACTGTTGGGCCTCTCAGTCTTGGCTTCTATGGGATGGTCTTGAGACCTATTGGAGAAGACTACCAAAAAGAAAAAAAATGCAGCGTTGGGATCCTTTATTTAATTTCCATCTTGGTCCCTGCCATGGACATAGCCGGTATAGCAACAGAAGCAATGGCATGGATCAGAAACACAGCTAACTGGTTCCCCAGACAAGAGAGGCTCATCAGAGACTGTGAAATTATTCTAGGCATCTGATTTGTTCAACTTCTCCTGGAGCATGGTTTGAAATTTACTCTTTATAGTTCAGTTTAGGAATGCTGACCCATTTGTATCTCTCCTAGCTTGGCCTGCCACATGGTCAACATCCTGTTTTTAAGTCCATAAAATAGATTACCCAAATGTCCCATCACACACACACACACAAAAAAAAAACCAGATCTCTCCTTTGCTTATATAACACTCAAACTTCTCCCTGCAGCAACCCTTCATCTTGTAATGGTTTGTAATGAAAGAAGCAGCTTTTTCTTCGTAGCTCATACTGTGTGTCATACAAGCAAAGAGTGGGCTGGGCTGGAACTCTTAGCAAGCTGAAACCCCAAACCACAGCTGATGCTGTTGTTCTCCTTTAGAAAACTATGACTTGAAAGTTTCTTCTGTTGTTTCCAAGGCTTGAATAACAGTCATCAAAAAGAGAAAAAACAGTGAATCTGTTTTTCTTTCCGGCTTCTCTTTTGGTTCCCCACCACCAAAGTTTATCTAATACTTGGAAATAAATTTCAGTGTTCAAATCCCCTCTACTCAGAAGAGGTCCCCATATATCTGTAGGATGAACATCCCAAACACACTAACAAATTAATCGGTCTGCATTAGAGCAATTGGTCTTCATCAACTTGTTGGTGAACTGACTTGTGAACTATGGAGTGAGAGGTTGTGGTGGGAAGGGTGATCAGACTTAGGGTCTGGAGAAACTTTGATAACATTGCTATCCCTTGATGTTAGGAGAGTGAAAGAAGATGAGCCTTCTATGAATGTCTATGTGCAGTACAAAGCTGCAGAAGAGATAACAGAAGGACTGCAAATGAAAACACAGCATTTCCTGCAGATGATTGCTTTTAAGGCAGTGTTCAGAACAGGAGATTTCTCCTTAGGGATAAGATGCGCTTAGCGTGTCTTACAGCAAGAATGTGGGAGGCCCCAAACCTCACCAATATCAACAGGCAAGTTGGTGATGGAGTACCACCAAAAGCTGTGCTTTTGTCTTTGACCCCACTAGGTTCTAAATGTGCGCTTGTGTTCATCTGTGCTACTAGTTTTGACTAGTCAAGGTACCTACATGAGCAGCCTCTGTGTCTCCCCTTCTGCAGCAAAAGAGACTAGTAGGCTGCAAAATAATTTTTGAAAGAGTAACGGATAGAACAAGGGGAAAGGAAAGGCTGTCCAAGTGGAAATGAGACTCAAAGTGATTATAGGAATGGATGGGTGGAGGCATGGAAAAAAAGGTTTGGCTTTAAAAAAAAATCAACGTTGCCAAATAATGCAATCATAAAGACAGCTAATAGATGACTCGAAAGGCAGATGGGTGAATGGACAGGATTATTTTGATAAACTGGAGGGATGCATGGCCAGTATCATTTTCAAGAGACTGGTGGTGGCTGTGCCTTGTCTTTCCTCCCCTCCCTGCACTCAGCCAAGTTGTGGTCTGTGTGTTACACAGGCGGCTTGGCCTGGCCCTCATGCTTCCAGCATAACCCACATTTTGGGGAGGAGGCAGAGGACTGTTGTGACCGCCGGGTTGCAAGTTTATTAAAACATCACCCAGAGAGAAGCGAAGTGAAAACCTGAAGGCAATCAGACATCTGAAGCAACACGAACGGGTATGTACAGTATTACAAGCAGGAAAACAACGGCAATCCTTTTCCTTGAGAGACAAGATGAACTTTAAAAAAAAAAAAAAAAACTTGCTCTTATATTCCTGTTGTGCGTTCTCTCTCTGACCAAGACACGTCTTCCTCCTCCACCTTCTCCTGGGATCTTGTGACTGTCTCACCCAAGAAATGCTTGACAGTAGAAATGAGAGGCTGACATTTATAAATACGGTATTTTTGACAAGTGGGGCTGGGGTGGGGGGTTAGGGTGAAGGAAGGAAATTAAAATCGATTCTGCTTTGGGAAATGCCCATGATTGACCATTTGTTCCTAATGGGTGGGTTGACTTTTGATCCCCGTTTCCCTCCCCCACCCTTTGCCCTCCCGGCAGTATTTTCAAGCTGCAGGCTGTTGGTTTGTTCGTTGGTTGCCCCCCTCCCCCCTTGCCCCAGCAGGATGGATGGTTAAAAGTCTGTGGTGTGGGAGAAGCCAGGCATCGTCTGCAAGGACCCTCACTTTTCTTATCAAAACTTGAGGAGGAAATAAGCCAAGAGGGCGCCTGATAGCCAGACGCAAGCCATCGCTCTGGAAGCTGCACTGTTGCCATCGTGTACTGCTCCTGGGCCTAGGTTAAACAACAATAAAAAGAAGAAAAGTAGAGATGCTATTATTACCATTATTATTATTATATCCAGATGCATCAGAGAAAATCTAAGACTTTCTCCTTTCTCTAAAGCAATGCACAATCTTGTGGCATCCTAAAGACGAGGATGCAAGTCCCTAGAATTAGGGACTGGTAGATTTTTTGAGTGGTGCCCTTTATATTGCTTTATAATGTTAAGCTAAATCACAGGTTAGCACTCCATTAGTTAGGCTAAGACTTTTGCAGCCCCTTTCCCCTTCTCTTCTAGCATGCTTTCAGGAAGTTATTGATTTGTTTGTTTGTTTGTTTTATACCCCACCCATCTGGCCTAAAAGACCACTCTAGGCAGTTTCCAGTATAATATAAACAATACAATATATACAAAAATTACAATTAGTGATGGTTTGTACTAATATAGCTCAGTGAGTTGGAATGTCTGGCTATAGAACCAAGGGTGGGGGGTTTGATCCCGCACTGTGCTTCCCTTGAGAAGGACCATTTGAGATCACCTGGAACATGTGTGGCTAATAAGGTTACATATCCTGTTACATGTAAGGCCTTGGGGCAAGCCACTTGGGCCCAGAACACTACCACAAGGAGGGATTTGTAATATTCTTTCTGAATATTTTATATACAAGCAACCTAGAACATCTGAAATATTTTGTACCTGGGAAGGATTGCTCTGTGTTGGGATTGATGGCACACAATTTTTGTTTCAGTGGTGAGGACATCTTAAAATTTGAATCATGGTTTGTTCAGATCAAGGTTTGTTTAAACTATGGTTTGTTCAAACCATCCAGGTCAGGACAAATAGTGTTTTGTCATCTGGACTCATTTCAACAACTCAGCCTTTACACGTAGCAGAAGCACCACTTCCAACTATCAATCAGATGCTTTTAGGTCCCCCATTCTTTTGCTTTTCTTATCCATACTCAAGGACGGAGGAGTGGGGAAACCTGAGTTTTGCTACTGGGCATTCCTGTAAGGCTAAATTCTATAGGCAGGAAGGAGAGTGAGCTATAAATAAATTAACTTACTTTTATATGTGAGCCATTTAATTTATTTATATCCTGATCTTCTGCCTTTAGGGTACTGAGAGCAGCTATACAATGTAAGAAATATAGGAAGGGGTGTGTGTGAGTGAGAGACAGAAAGAAATGCATGCTTGAATAGTACCATAAATAAAGTATAAAGCAGCATTCTAAAGTATAGCAATAAAATACCAAATGAAGAAATCCTGTTGAAAGAGACAATTTTCCATGTCTTGGGAGGGGATGTTCCAGAGAAAAGGCTCAACTAATCTTGAGGAGGTATACGAGAAATATAGGACCATCACCGGAAAGGATATGTGTCTCATGTTACCTCGTGAGATGATGGTAGAAGGAACATCTATTGAGTTGCTCTTAAGACCCAGACAGAACTTTTCCAGGTCTCAGGAATCTAGCTGGTGCTTTAGGGAATTGTTGTGCTTTCTCAGACTTCCAAATGGGAAGAGTGTAGAGCACTGGAGGAGAAATTTAGATGTTTGTTTCTTAGGTGTCTAAGCATCCATTTCCAGCCCTCTCCAACCGATGCCGCCGCTCAATGGCTCAAATGGAAAGCATTTCTATGTGGGCTGTGCTGGCTTGTTTTGCCTCTGTGACATCATAAAGGGCCCTCCTCCGTGGGCCTGAATCAAGTTTTGGCCCTGATATCTCAGGAAATGGGATGCTGCTGTTCTGGCAACCTTTACAGGGAGAGACACTTGCCCACTATATGTGCATCTCCCCAGCCCTCTTGTTTCACACACACACACCACCATGAAGAACATATGGTAAAGGGTATCGGAGAGGGAAAGATGGCAGCCATTCAGTTCCTTTGTTGTCCTGTAAAGGTCCTCTTTAAGAATTCAGGAGGGTTTTGCAAAGCTCGGAAGAGACTTTCAGGCTTGCTAAATGGTGATATCCAGCCCCCCCCGCTGCTATTTCCCCACTCCCTTTCCATCCCTCTCCACTGCAACTGCTATCACCAAAGAAAACGGCAAAGCCTTGTGATTGTTTAATTCATTAATGTGCAATTTTGTAGCAACGCTGATTGACTGGAGTCCTGAAAATAGCACACATCTGTGCCGAACTCCTCCCATCTGGAACCCTTTACGCAGTAACTGCTCTTAAATGTTTTACACTCTTGTACTTTTGTTCTCTGGTGAGGGTCCCCCCCCTCCGCCCCTCCCTTTGCCTCGCCTTTCTCTCCCATTCTCTCCGGCACATGCAAGGAACTCTTTTCACTTCTTATTTAACTAGCTGAATGGCACTCGCCTAATTAAAAATTGATAATGACCACGGCACATGAGCAGACTGCAAACGGAGACAAATACAATGCCGGCGTTTGATAATTGTACTGTTGTTGCCTTTTAATACCAGGGGATATTTCCAGTAATGATGCATTGATTTTTATAGCCTCTCTTCTAAAGGTTGGCTTTCTAGCATGCGGCTTTTGAATAGCTGATGCTTGTCCTCTTTGCTTGGCTTGACCTGAACCTATTAATGCGACATCAGATTATGATATTCCTGCACAGAGAGCATGTCAGCACATGCGGTGGAGGTGGGGTGGAGGAGACAATTAGATAGCAACCCTTGGATCCCTTTTAAGGAGAAAAGCAACCCACTGACCTAAGCTGCCTTGGGTTCCTTTTAAGGAGAAGGGCAGGGCTACAAATATTTTCCCATCCATCCATCCATCCATCCATCCATCCATCCATCCATCCATCCATCCATCCATCCATCTTGTGCTTCCTGAGAGCACATTTCAATGGCCATCTGAGGTAAAGGCCATCAGAAAAAGGGGTCAAAGGGTCATTCTGTTAGCTGGACCAAAATTTCCCAGAAAAGAAATATCTGAGAATTTTTCCCCACTGACTTCTTTACTGAAGTCTTTAATTATTTCATCTCCCCAACAGACAGTAGTCAACAATAACCCCCCCCCACTGCTCCATGGGATCATCCATATAGATTTCAATTATTTTCAAGAAAGCAAGGGTCCTTTTTCATTCCAGCTCTCTGTTGTTAATCCGTTGCTTTGTCCTTCCATTTAGTGCATTATTTGCTTACACTTTTTACTGCATAACAACCGAAGGAAGCTGGACAATTGACATCAAAATTAAGAGCACAGAAATTAAATCTCAAGCCAAAATCTGAAAGAAAAATGGAACAAAGCCAGCCAAAGCATGAACTAACACTTTTAGAGGGTCTTACAACATGGTGTTCTTCAGTATTAACCAGAAAAGTAATGGACATCTTACATTTATCCACAGCATGGTTCCCCTCTCCTTCTACAAGGTCCCAGCCCTTACCCAAGAGTATTTTATTTTGTTTTATTAACAGACACCCTACTCACTTATATTTCAGTGACTGTAGGAAGCAAGGAGAAAGGCAGGATAAAAACATTCTAATTAATAAATAAATTGTGCTCCATCCCCCATTGTTGGAGCATCCTGCTCCCAACCAGAGGAATGTCACAATGATCCTCTCCCCACCACCTCACTTTCATTAACACACAGTTGAATAGAGTTAACTGGGAGTCTGGAGGTTGAGTCATGCAACTGGACTTCTTCCTTACTAGGTTGAAACATTTTGCTACTCATCCAAATAGCTTCTTCATTCTGAGGAGAGCTGGTAGGAGACCCCTGATAGATCCTCCACATTGGTTTCACTTCTCCCTGGTTTGAATAGGCTTCTTAGATAGACAAAGGACTGGTTTAATAATAATATAATAATATAATTTATTGTCATTGTAAGTATATACACAGTATACCCATACAACGAAATTCACAGACAAATCTAGAATTTCTGCCTACACAGTTCTAAGAGTAGGATATATTATCTCTTATTTGTGCTTATTTATCTATACTAGTCTTCAGGATCTGTTTCTAGATTACAAAAGAAGAAATGAATGTGCCGAATGCTGAGTCAAATCTTTGGACCTTCTAAGTAAACATGGTCAGCTCTGAAAGTGGCTGTTTGGGCAGGATTCTGTCCTAGCCCTACCTGGAAATCCATTTATTTACTGGCAGCCTCTTAGACCAAGTACAAACCAGACTCTACGCTCCTTATCAGGCCAAATCAGGCAAGGTCAAGGATGTTTAGAAGGGTACTATGATGGTGTTTCCAGTATAGTCTACGAATGAAATGATAACGGCTTAGTGATATGCAATCCATGGTGACAATAACAGTTCAAAGCAGCATAAAATATCAGTTGTTTGAAGGCCTTATGCAAAGCCAGGAATCATGGATATGAGGCATTGAGGTAGCATGGGTGATTCGGAAAAAGGTTGAACACTAAGGACCCATAGATCCAACATGGCGACAAAGACATCATGAGATGGGGAAATAAAACAGTTGCCATGCAGAGTCAAGCTCCAGAAAGAAAGCACTGGCAGAAGTCTGTAGCAGGCATCTGTGGCTGTGCAGGAGGTGAGAGGACATTTGGAGATTTTTTTTTTTTTTGAGGGGGGTGGTCAGGACAGGAGACTTCAAATAACTCACTGAAAGATCATATTCCAATACCAACTTCTGTAGGCTAGAAAGCAAACCTGATAATAGATTTGACTAGTCTGTGATAATCTGAGTGGACTCTCCCAGAGTCCCTGGTGAAGGGTGAACTTGATAACGGGCTGGTGCATCAAGCACATCACACGTCTTTGTAGCAGTTGACCCTGCTTCTCCTTGCATGGAAGTTGAGAATCCCAAGAAATCTAGTCGTGAAACTCATTTTCCTTTTTCTCTGTGTTCAGAAGGGCAGTCATGTGGCCTGCTTCACAGAGGACACTTCTCTCTTTGAAGGTGTCTCAGAGGACAGTCCTCTGTTTGAAGAGTTCTTCTTTTATGAATGAGTATCCTGTCTAAGGAATGAAAAAGAATATTTTCACAGTCCTCATCAGGATCGTATAAAACACATGGCAGATGGAGTGCAGGGTGCCACTATAGTGGCAGCTTGCAAGGCACACAGTAGGTGTATTTGATGGTGAACAGGAAATCACACACTCTAGAGAAGCTGGTTTTGGCAACATCAGTTAGGGTAGGGCTAGCCCTAATGTTGGGCAGAGTGAAGCACCCACTTCAGGCAACAGCATTCACAAATGCCACAAAAAGATAGAAGTTGTTCATTACTGCATTTCTTGTCGTTTCTTATTTCACGGTGCAGGAACCAGTGGCTGTGGAAATCACTGCCTTTTGCATCAAAATAAGTTGGTTAGCTTTGGATGTAGAATCGTGCTTCAATACCCTTGCTAGAAATAGAAATATTCCTTTTGTTTGAGAGAGAGAGAGAGAGACTTTTCTATCAGTCTTGATGACAGTATTCACACTACAAGGACAACCTTGTGTACAGATTGTCCAACATTCTAATAGTTGCAGAGACTTAAGAGAGAGGGAGAGAATCAGAGTCTTTGCATCTTTTGTGTAAATTATGGAAGCCTCAGTGGAGAAAAGAAGCACTTGTCTCATTTCACACTAAAGATGAGACAACTTGCAGACGTTAACAAATTCTTCATTGGTTGCCTTGATGTGTTGAGGCAAACTATATCAGCAATGGTAAGGAATTTAGTAAGATTGAATCACACCTCTATTTTAGATATTATGGATTTTACATTGGCAAGGGGTTAAATGTTATTCCTCAGTCTTGAGTTCACTCTGATGCTGGGAAATTGCTGTTTATTTCTAACATTTGACTCTCATTACTTATAAGAGTTCTCTTTGTTTTGGACATTTCAAATTAATATGCTAGACAGTGTGCAGATGTGCGAACGTTCCATCTCCAGTAATCTGGTGCTCCACAGGGCCAGCATTACATGCACATGTAGTTTGCATGCAAGTTAGGTTTTGTGTAACAGAATTGTAGTCTAAGCAGCACGTAGCATAGCCACATTACACAGAGGACAACACAGGTCAAAATCATAAAAAGGATACCACTGCCAACTTCATGGAAATCATGCTATTTCTTGAACCACAGAAGGGAATTGCCAAATGTTTTCCTGTGCTTCTTTGGCCCAGATAAACTAATGTGGAAATTGTTTATTCTTGTTTACCTTCCATCTGAACAAAGCAACAGAAAAATGTATCTGTTTTGTTTGCAGTGAAGGAATGAAGGTTACCACGGATCAGTGACTCTAATCTTTACTAAGCAGGCCTGCTGACAGAATATTTCCACTATTGTTGCACATCTATTCAGTTTCTCTAGAGCTGAGCCAAAGTTTCTCAGAATACATTTTGCATAGCAAATTCCTGGAAGTTGTCTCTCTCCCTCCATCTCTTTCATTGGGAGCCATTACTGTTCTAGAAGAATGGTTAATTTACAGATTTTTTTCTAATATTCTTCACCTCTCCCCCTTGTAATTTTTTTTTTGGCATTTCGCAACAGTCTTCATTTTCTGCACTTGTTGTTTAGTCATAAAGTCATGTCCGACTTTTCGTGACCCCATGGACCAGAGCACGCCAGGCCCTCCTGTCTTCCACTGCCTCATGGAGTTTGGTCAAATTCACATTGGTAGCTTCGGTGACACTGTCCAACCATCTCATCCTCTGTTGTCCCCTTCTCCTCCTGCCTTCACACTTTCCCAACATCAGGGTCTTTTCCAGGGAGTCTTCTCTTCTCATGAGATGGCCAAAGTATTGGCGCCTAAACTTCAGGATCTGTCCTCCCAGTGAGCACTCAGGGTTGATTTCCTTTAGAATGGATAGGTTTGTTGTCCTTGCAGTCCAGGGGACTCTCAAGAGCCTCCTCCAGCACCACAATTCAAAAGCATAAATTCTTCAGCAGTCAGCCTTCTTTATGGTCCAGCTCTCACTCCATTCCGCACACAATACTCTAAATCCAGGTCATACTGTGGAAAATGCAAAATAGTGTCCAGGCTGCCAAGAAAGCTATTGCTGTTGCAGATTACAGCCTCAGTTTCCAAAAGTTCACAAAGTTTATCAATCAATAAATACATGCAATTTGAAAAGTTGAGCTACTACTGCCCCTGCTAATGGTCAGCCTTATAGAATTTCAATCCCACCCCTGTTTTTCTTTGCTTACAAGCAGATGGAGAATTTTGACAAGCCGTTTGAGCCCAACTCCAGAGTCCTTCAGTAAATCTGAACTTTTTTTAAAATTATATATAACTTTTGGAATATGACTACACTGGAAATTTGATTCACAGCCTGTATTATGTTTGAAATAGCAATCAGTGCTCACACCAGGAGCAACTGATTTGGGAATTCACTGTTCATACTGGATGTGGTGCAAGTCACATTCCAGCCCAGAGCCATTTCCTTCCTTCCTTCCTCTGATCCTGTCTCTGCTCATCCTTTTATAGTTCACTGTGAAGCTGACTTCTCATTTAAATCTTCAGACTACTACATTTCTCATAACCTTTTTTCTATAGAAAAATAACATGAAAAGCTACTTAGTCTAAGTACAGAATTTCATACGTTTGAACAGTAATTTTGCAAAATGCATCATAATTCACGTCAGAATGACTCCATAACAAGGATCATCACCACTTTCCCTTATCATTTGTTACTCTTTCCCCCATACTTTCAAGTAACGCATGCAGGAATTATCTCGTCTCTGTTCACAGTTTTATCCTGCCAGTAGTTTAAAACCCGTATGTGAGCAGAAATGAAGAAATTCCTATATATGTTGCTTGAAAGTAAGGGGAAGGAGTAAGGGATGGGAAGGGGGAGGTGACACTCCCAGACCTCTCAATTAAGTTATTAGCAGCACTAAACTTTTGCTTCACAACAAAAGGGCCTTTCAACACGATCTGACAAGATTCCGGATCAGCACTTACTTTAAAATAATGGTAAGAGATGGGCATGATCCGCCACTCTGGTGATTTGTGTCACTTCATTTTTCAGCCGAAGAGGTGTTTGGTGTTTCCCAGCCCCACCTCGTCTTGTGGGTGCTCACAAGAGGAGGTGGGGCAGGGGTGTCAGGGCATGGCCTCTGAGTGGGCTCCCAACAGAGGAGGCAGGCCTGAGAAACACCGAACAGCTGAAAAATGAACTGGCATGAACTGGTGGGTCATGCCCATATCTACTCCTGATGTTTTACTTCTGCATGTCCCCTTCACCCCGGCCTGAACATCGCATACAAACTGCCTATGCCACCCCAAACACCACCTACAGAAACACCCTTGTCTTTACAAGAATATAGCACAACTATAACCGCATGGGGAAAATAACCGTTTAAATACCGTATATTTCGCACCATAAGACGCACTTTTCCCCCACAAAACAGGAGGGTGGAAAGTCTGTGCGTCTTATGGAGCAAAGAAAACAGATTATATTTTCCTGTTTTCTTCTCCTAAAAAAATGGTGCGTCTTATGGAAAGGTGCGTCTTATGGAGCGAAAAATACGGCAATTCCAGTTTGAAAAAGTAAAAGCCCCGCAGCAGGAGGAAGAAAAAAAAGCTGCTTCGGGAGCAGAAAGGGATGGATCAATGCGAATCAGCCTTTTGCATCCTGTGGTCAGTTAACAAATAATAATTCAAATTCACCCATTTTATAAGCGGACCAAATCCCACAGTATTTGACTATGTGTAGTCACACTCTGTGATAGGGGGGGAAAGTTATTGGGCTATTACCATTGCCAGCTATTCAGCCACAGTGAAGCCTATTCTCAGTAGTGTGAGATGTAGGCACATGTTATTTGCATCTAGATAAATATTTGTAGCAGGATTTATTTATTTTTAAACTAATGTAGGGCTAAATCGAAGTGTCAGACCTGACATGAGTAGATCTAATGATTCAATGGGATTTGCATGTTAGTTTAATTCCTATTCATTCAGTGTTTCTACTTTAATTCAGATAAACAACTGGATTTAGCCTGAAGCCCCTAATTATAGCCATCATTTATAGACGTACCATGGCGGGGAGGGGAGAAGTCCCTCAAGGCTTTTGAGGCAACCAATGTAAAATTGACCCATTTATGATGCTGGGAATCAACTCAGAATAGGAAACAAGTATCAATTGCTCCTTGTTGCAGAGTTAAAGAAATTCAACCAGCAAAAACTACAGCAAGAAGGAACGGATGCTTTTAAAGATAAAAATGAAAAAAGGACAAAAGAAGGGAGAAAATCGTTAGTGCATAATTATACCTCAAGTGAAATTCTAGACACTCAACCATAATCTGAACTTAAAAAGCAACATGATGTGAGCTTTCTAACCTCATTAATTCTAAGACAAAGGGATAACAACTATTGTAATGGCAAAAAATTAAAAATAATGGCAGGAAGGAATCTAATTAGCTTATGTGTTCCTGAAAATGTGGAGAGCTTCAAACCCATTTTCTGCTATGAAAAACCAGCTTAGCCAAATTGTCTCACTGCAAACAGAACTTTTATTTTGCTTAATTACAACAGAATTGCAGTATTGTCTTTGCAAGCATCTACCCAGACAATATTTGCAGAGCGATTCAAATGAATTTTGTTAGGCAAAGTGTGCGTGTGCGTGTGTGCGTGTGTGCATCTGCAGTGTTCCCCCACTCACTGCCTTTTTGGTAAATGTACTTGGAAATCAAGTATGGTTGGGACACTTCAGATAAGAAGTATTTTGAGTGCCTTCCCTTTGAAAGGATGAAGCGGCAATTCAAGTCTGAAGCTAAAGACTGCAATAAATTGTAAGGAAAAGGGAGATCTGCCCCTCCTCCCCATGAACATCACTGTCTGTGCTGACGTTAGCAAATGCTGAACTGACTATCTCAGAACTAGGAAAACCGTGGCTAATAACCAGATGCCAATGATTTGGGAGCAGGGAGAGGAGAATACTCATCAGAAATAAAATATGAAATGTCTGCATATTTTTCTAATGGGTTGACATTTTTGTTCAGTTGGTGAGAAATCTAACAGAACCTATTGGTGCTGTTGTCAGCCAAAAGGAAATGGGCTGTGAGTAACTTTCTCTTCAGTAGGAAAAGTAGAGATGGTGGTTAGGGGAAGCATCCTTCTTAGTTGAAAACAATGAATAAACATACAGCACTGATGTTACCTGTCTGTCATGGGTTTGGAGGGAAAGTTCCATCCTATGGGGAGTGGAAGGCGGGACATCAGGAGGAGGGGCTGTACTGTATAAATATGTGATGCCTGTGTGGTGAGAGGGAGACACTGAGAGACACTGGGATGTGACGAAGCAGCAGCTGGGAAGAAGAAGCTGTTGTGGGAGTCTGTGTGTCAGACAGGGTACTACTGTGTGTCAGAGTACCAACCTGATAGGTTCAGGTGTCTGTTGGTTAGCCAGAACTGATAGGTTCAGGGTCTGTGCTTTAAGTTAAGGGTTCTGTGTGAACCAAACTGTATGCTTGTATGAGTGAGAATAAGCCACGTTACTTTATCCTATTCACCTGATTGTTTATTTTTCCCTGTGTGTATTTAAAATAAACCTTATTCTTTTTATTGTTTAAAAATCCATCCCTGGTCTGTGTGACTTCTTAAAGGGAATGGTTGGTGGCAGCTTAGTGTAACTGTGTGACATATCCCAGTAGGTCTGGGTTTGTCACATTGATTGGTGTCCAGCGTGTGGGATACGACTGGTCCAGTTGTCCAGTGGTCCAGCAAAGCCTTGGCAAGTGTGCCCAGAGCAAGGGGGGTCTAGTCAGGGACAGTCTGAGGCGCGTAGGTAATCTTCTAGGTGTACCTCACGGGGAGGTGCGCTAGTAGAAGAACGTGCCAACTGGGGAGACTTAGATTAAGGTGCTCTGAGGCAGCCTAGTTTTGGCGGGAAAAAGCTGAGGCAAAACTGCGTAGCAACAGTGATCTAGCTTGCCAGCTGAGAGGCCCAGCAGAGGGGGGGTAGGCTCTGACTCGATACTGTTGCAAAGTTAGTGCTGAAGAACAGCAGCAATCTCTAGGGAGAGCTGGTTCTGAGGCAAGAAGGAAAAAAGTGGTCGTTTTATTTTGAGGCTTGACTTTTAAAGCAGCCTGTTCTGAGGGGGGGATTATGCCCTTGACTCGAAGCCAAGTAGCAGACATGAGTGACGTGAAAGACCCCCAGATTGACCAAGGTTCTGAGGATGAATTTGGCTCAGTGCAGGGTGACAGCACAGGAGAGCAGAACCCAGAACTCAGAAAATTGCTCCTAGCCCAACAGCATGAACTGAGGATGAGGCAATTTGAAGTGGAGGAAAGATTAGAGAGAGAAAGAAGGGAGGAAAGGGAAAGGCAAATTGAAATGGAGGAAAGGGAAAGAGAGAAACAAAGGCAATTTGAATTAGAGAGAGAGAGAATGGAGAGGGAGGAAAGATTGGAGAGAGAGAGAATGGCGTTTGAATTAAGAAAACTGGAACTGATGAACCAGAACAATAATAATAATAGGGATTCTGAGGGAGGCCAATTGTCTAAAGCTGACCTGAAGAAATTCCCTGTGTACCACAAGGGAGATTGTCCTGAGGTGTTCTTTTCCTTAGTGGAAAGAGCGTTTGTGGACTTCTCAGTGAGGGAAACTGAGAAGATGACCATCATGCGATCTTTAATCAGTGGTAGCCTGGCTGAGGTTTATGCCGAGATGCCTGAGGAACTGATGAAAGATTTTGCAGAGTTTAAAAAACTGGTGTTTGCCAGACATGGGATAAATGCAGAGCAGCTGAGACAAAGATTCAGGTCCCTCACAAAAAAACCAGAACAGACTTTTACCCAAGTGGGGGCCCAATTGGTGAGGCTGCTTGAGAAATGGCTATCGCAGGAAGGGACAGAGACCTATGAGCAGCTTAAAGATTTGATAGCGCTGGAACAGTTCTATTCAGTCCTGCATGGGGAATTGAAATTCCAGGTGAGGGAAAGGAAACCGAAATCTGTGGCAGAAGCCGCGGAGGTCGCAGATTTTATTTCCCAAATAAGAAAGCCCTTGGGTGAGGGGAAATCTGTGGGTAAACCCAAAGAAACCTACAGCAAGTACTCTCAGGGACCAGGGAAAAGCCAGCAAGGGGGAGGGGCCCATGGTGAAGGGAAGCCCTCAGACCTGAAACAAAGACCTCAGATTTTGGAGGGAAAATCAAAACAAGATGAGAGAGAATCAAAATACACCAGAAAATGTTATTTCTGTCAGGGAAAGGGTCATCTAATCTCAGAGTGTCAGAAATTAAAGCAGCTAAAAGGAATGGTGCCTCAGGAGTCTAGTGGAACCAAGCCAAAAGCTGTGTTCTGTGTCCAGAAAGAGCAAGGCTCAGTCTCACTGAGGGAGCCTGTTGCCATGGCTACTCAGTCTGGAACAGCTACCGCTGCTGATCAGGCTGAGGAAAATGGTCCTCTTGTGGAGGTAAAGCGCTGCTTGCTGGTGAAAACAGATTCTCAGTTGTTTGAGACAGCCGGGGTGGACGTAGGAATACTTGACCGTCAGTATAGGGGGCTGCGGGACACTTGTTCCCAGGTAACCCTGTGCCATCCAGATATTATTCCTAGGGAGTTTATAATCCCAAATGAGAGCATAAAGGTGGCAGGGATTGAGGGGCAGGTAATCTCTCTGCCAGTAGCAGAGGTACCTGTCAACTTTCAAGGCTGGAGGGGAGTTTGGAGGCTAGCGATTTCATCGACTCTGCCAACAGCCGTGCTCGTGGGAAATGACCTGGCTGAACATGTGAAACGGGTGCTAGTGATTACACGCTCACAAGCCACCACAGGGACAGTTCAGGGGGGTAATGATGAGCCAGAGACGGAAGCAGAGGGGAGTTCAGAAGCTGTGGTGGAAACCTTAACCACAGACAGCAGATTTGGACAGGAGCAAAAGGCAGACGTCACTCTCCAAAAGTGTTTTGAACAGGTGACTGACGCCCAGCTAACACCTGAAACCCCAGTGAGATTTCTGGAGAAAAAGGGGATTTTATATAGAGAAACCCTGAGGAATATCTCAAAAGGGGGAGATGGGATCAGAAGTCAGCTGGTGGTACCTGAAAAGTATCGCCCCATGATCTTACAAAGGGGTCACTCTGACATGTTTGCTGCACCCTTAGGGGTGAAAGAGCCCCTTGATTTGATCAAACAAAATTGGGAGCAGATCACCCAGGATGACCCACAAGACGTTGTGACTTACATAGACACCTTGATGAATGACCTAAAGAGAAATCTAGAGCTGGCAGCAGAAAACCTGCAAGCTCAGAAGGTCAGACAGAAAACATGGTATGACCACAAAGCTAGAGAGAGGCACTTTGACCCAGGGGAGGAAGTGCTTTGGCTTAGGCCCTGCAGAGAGAACAAACTGCAGCTCAAATGGGCAGGACCATATAGGGTCATTTCCAAAATGTCAGACCTGAACTACCTAATAGAGCAGGAGGAGAACCAAGCAAGGAGGGTGGTTCATGTGAATGCCCTAAAACCCTACTACAGAGGGGAACAGAGGGTTCTATTTGCGATAAAAGCAGCTGAGAGTGAGGAAGCTGAATTACCCTTCTGGGAGGGTAGAGGGGAAGTAAAATACAACCCAGAGGAGGTAAAGATCAGTCCTGCACTCACCCAAGACCAGCAGCAAGAACTAAAAATGCTGCTTAGTAAATATCAACAGGTGTTTTCCAACAAGCCGGGGATAGTGAAGGGAGTGATGCATCGGATCCACACAGGGGATGCACCCCGCAGGCAGTATCCCCATACCGAGTAACGGGACCCTATAGGGACAAGGTGCGGAAGGAGCTGGACGAGATGCTGAGGGAGAACATAATCGTCCCCTCTTCTAGTCCTTGGTCCTCTCCGATAGTCCTTGTGGACAAGCCTGATGGGAGCATTAGGTTTTGTGTCGATTACAGGAAACTAAACCGTGTAACCACTCCTGATGCCTACCCAATGCCCAGGCTAGACAACCTGATTGAAACCATAGGGGGTTGTCGGTTCATCTCATCATTGGACCTGGTAAAGGGATATTGGCAATTAAGAATTGATCCCAGGGATCAAGAAAAGACTGCATTTTGCAGCCCTTTTGGTCTCTATGAGTTTCGAGTCCTGAGCTTTGGTCTCAGAAATGCACCAGCCACATTCCAAAGGCTGATGGACCAGACCTTAGCAGGGCTCAGTGACTTTACAGTGGCCTACATTGACGACATAGGGATCTTCAGTAATACCTGGGAAGATCACCTGATACACCTGGAGTTAGTGCTGCAAAGGTTAAGTGCAGCAGGGCTAACAGTAAAGGCCAGCAAGTGTCAGCTGGGTAGCCCAGAAATAAAATACTTGGGTCACATGGTAGGGGGAGGAATGATAAAACCCCTGGAGGCCAAAATAGAAGCTGTTCGTGATTGGCCTAGACCCAACACCAAGAAAAAGGTCAAATCATTTCTTGGGTTGGTGGGCTACTACAGAAAGTTCATCCCGAGGTTTAGCGAGATTGCGGCTCCGCTGACCGATCTGACGAGGAAGACGGCTGATGACCGCATCCCGTGGACCAGCGACTGTGAGGAGGCGTTCCAGAGGTTGAAGGAGGCGTTAATCAACTATCCTGTCCTGCGTGCTCCAGACTTCGACCGGGAGTTCATCATCTACACCGACGCGTCTAACAGCGGGGTAGGAGCAGTTCTGTGCCAGGAGGATGAGAATGGTGACCAGCATCCAGTGTCCTACCTGAGTAGGAAACTTCAAAAAGGTGAGAGACATTTGGCAACCGTGGAGAAGGAGTGTTTGGCCATAGTCTACGCGATCCAGAAGGCCAAGCCTTACATCTGGGGAAGACATTTTATTCTGTGTACTGACCATTCACCATTGCAATGGTTAAAGACAATGAAAACCCACAATAGCAAACTTATGAGGTGGGCTTTAAACCTACAGGACTATGACTTTGAAGTGAAGGTGGTCAGAGGGTCAGTGAACTGTGTTGCTGACGCCTTATCAAGAAGACCTGAAGAATGAAGACGGCGACAGAATATGGACTATGTGTATATAATGATGACAAAAAGTAAAATGTACCTGTTTTTGAATTGGTTTGTATGAATAAAGGTAAATTAATGTAATATATATGGTAAATGTTTAAATGCCTATTTGCTATGGTTTAACTTAGAATGTAAGTATAAGTAAGTATAATATGGTATGTATAACTGTTGTTGTGTATTTTACCCAGGTTGTTTTTTGGTGAAAAGCACCTTAGCTTTCCCCCTACAAAACAACTTATAAAGAGGGGAGGTGTTACATACAGCACTGATGTTACCTGTCTGTCATGGGTTTGGAGGGAAAGTTCCATCCTATGGGGAGTGGAAGGCGGGACATCAGGAGGAGGGGCTGTACTGTATAAATATGTGATGCCTGTGTGGTGAGAGGGAGACACTGAGAGACACTGGGATGTGACGAAGCAGCAGCTGGGAAGAAGAAGCTGTTGTGGGAGTCTGTGTGTCAGACAGGGTACTACTGTGTGTCAGAGTACCAACCTGATAGGTTCAGGTGTCTGTTGGTTAGCCAGAACTGATAGGTTCAGGGTCTGTGCTTTAAGTTAAGGGTTCTGTGTGAACCAAACTGTATGCTTGTATGAGTGAGAATAAGCCACGTTACTTTATCCTATTCACCTGATTGTTTATTTTTCCCTGTGTGTATTTAAAATAAACCTTATTCTTTTTATTGTTTAAAAATCCATCCCTGGTCTGTGTGACTTCTTAAAGGGAATGGTTGGTGGCAGCTTAGTGTAACTGTGTGACATATCCCAGTAGGTCTGGGTTTGTCACAAACCTATTGGTGCTGTTGTCAGCCAAAAGGAAATGGGCTGTGAGTAACTTTCTCTTCAGTAGGAAAAGTAGAGATGGTGGTTAGGGGAAGCATCCTTCTTAGTTGAAAACAATGAATAAACAATGTAAACACACACACACACACACACACACACACACACCAGCCTCCCAGAACTGGGTACTTTAGCATATATTTGAACTTGCACGGACAAATGTGATCATCATTGCCTTGCAATAGCCATTGTAGTACTAGATGGGTTGTTGGTTGTGCATTATGTGTGCTTAGTTGTGCAAAGTGAAAAAGATAATTGTTTTACACAGAGGCAAGAGTTTTGAGCAAAATGCTTTTTTTTTTACACAAATTGAAAAGAAAACATGACAAGAAAACACATAATTTTTCATCTTGATCTTGTGCAGGAGAAAAAGGTCTCTCAAAAGCGATGTAGAGTTCTCATCGTGCTGTCGTGCTGTGTCAAGACAGCCAGTTTAAATGAAATGCGGCACTGCCACATCCCTATAACAAAGTCAGATCCTAAAGACCTATTGAAAATAGATTAATTCTCTATCATCTTAATTCTTGCAGTGCTGATGGAAACACTTAAAAAGTGAACTGCAAGATGAAGTAGACTGGTCTTGGAAAGGGTTGAAATTGTCATTGAAGTTCCCAAAACATAGCTCATCTACTGGAGCAATTAGAGGGTCATAAAATCATAGAATAGTGAAGTTGGAAGGGGCCTATAAGACCATCGAGTCCAACCTCCTCCTTAGTACAGGAATACAAATCAAAGGTTATATGCCAGGTGGTTGTCCAACGTACTTGGCTATTATAAAAAAGTGTTGTGACTCAAAACAAGTTTGGGAAATCCTATTCTAGTTTCTTCCTCCATTTCTTTGTAGGAGAAAGTCATCAGCCACACAAGCCAGGGGTTTATTGGAAAGGCCATGTCTGGCAGAATTATCCTCCTTCCAGCTCCAAGCACAAGTTCTTCTCGGGCATGAGAATGATATCCCATCCTTCCTGAACCCCAACCCAAGGAAGAAAGCAGCCATCGCCAGATACAGTAAGACATTTGCCTTGGAAAGAAGCTTTGCATAAAGTAAGAAATACATACAGAGAGAAAAGGTAGAAGTTTTTGATATGTGTTATGGACAAGATCAAAAGTACTGGATCTAGTCTGCTGCACGAAGTACTAAATACTTTGTGGGCTGAGGGCAAATAGATTTGTGTGGAAGATGCTACTTTGGAGATGAAAATTCCTTCTAATACCTCAGAACATATCCATACATTTTCACAACTCTTTATAGGATCTACATTCTTTAGCTTCTTTCTTTGTGGACCAAGATATTCTACCTCAAGCAGATTGGCTGACTCAAGAAGGGGACTCATCCACTTTCCTTTCTTTGGGAAAAGGATAAGATGTGTTGTGTCTGGTAGCTGCCACATTTGCTTTTCATATGAACAGATTAATGCAGGAGACCGTTCTACTTGATCCTGTGCACAGTTTGAAACCATCTGGAGTCATCGTCTTTAACATTTGCTCTAACCCGGTTAGCTCTGTGCAACACAGCCAATGGTAGGCAATGTTGGCAATTGCAGTTTAGCCACATCAGGAGATCTTGGCTTTACAGCACTGACATCTTTAAAGCCTTTCATAGCGTATTTTTCCTAATATACACCTTTTTTTTGCAGATATTTGAAACTATATGCATTGCTTAAATCTATTTCCTACCTCGTCAACTAAAGTGTATCTAAATGGAATTTTGCATGCATTTAATATGTGCACTTTTCTTTAGACATCTGTATACAACCATCAACATGAAGATTTTAGAGAGCAAGAATGTATCCATCTCATAGACAATCCAAGAAGCGGACTGCAAACCATGAAAAGCCTGTCAAACCATAGACTAGAACCAGATTCCTTCCACATCCCCAACAGCAACAGCCTTGGATGGGACCACTCCTGCTAGGAGGTGAGTATATATCACAACATCTTGTTCCAGGCCTAACTGATCATGATGACTGCCTTTGACAGAAATCACTTGCACGAATTAGCTGCTGTGGAAAGATTCCCCTGATGTTGCACCTTAAATGCACTGCCTTAGTTCCTTCCTTCCAAGACCAAATCAGCCAAACGTCCCTATGCGTTGATGTCTTGTGTGAGAAGCAGCCCTTCTGCTTTTTTGGCAAAGCGGCATTTGGTGTGTTGCAAGCAAAAGGAGGAAGGAACCATGCTTGTACCAACCTGCCAGTGCTGGAGGTTCACTTATTTCTAAAACAGAAGACACAATGGGCACACAGGAAGGAGAAGAGGAAACAGGAAAGAAAAAAAAAAGAAAGAAAGGGAAAATGTAGTTCAAAATTTCAGACAGTTGAGTGAATGAATGCATGAAGGAATGGAAGAACAAGTGGATTATTAGAACGTTGACCCAACTTATGCAAACAGAGATCATAGCAATGGTTATGCGGATGTGATAGGTGTGACAACATATAAGACAGTCACGGGGGTGTGTGGGTAATAATTTACAAGTCTCAACTTGCATAGCCTCTGGCAATACAACACTGGGGAATGTCCTGGATGTTTTAAGATTCCAGCTGGCATGTTAGTTAAATTTTGCACTTTGGCAAAGTATGGACTTGGGCTTGAGTAAACTGTAGCCTTTTGGACGTTGTTGGACCACAACACCAACAGTTTTCCACATTGATGACCATGCTACCTAGGGGTGATGAGATCTTCATGCAACAATATCTAGCAGGACTTTGCCCACCCCAAGCTTAGACAAAGCGCCTATCAATGTCCAGTTCCTATCTATAGCCACGACTTGATGTGTGAATGTGTGCAACAACAGAAAGTGCACTTGTGGCTACTGGAACACTCTGGACACATGAAAAGAGCTTGCTGTGAGCATCCCATTTAATCTTTGTTACCATCAATACTTTTCTTTCTAGAATCACAGTTTGCAGTATGACAAAAAAAAAACAACACCCTGAAATAACAAATGTTATTGTCCTTGCAAAAGAGAAACATTTAATTTCCCACCTACTTTAATATGTTAGAGCCCTAACTTTAGTCTGTTGTAAAGCACTCAAGTAAGGTAAAAATGTACAATGCAGTAGGGAAGTGTTTAGTAAATGGACTGTCTCCTTCTTGAGAAAGTGCTTTAGCTGTTGGAGTTCACCCACCTCCTGCTGCATCTACGTATTCCTCTGTCTACTATTTCCTTCTACAGAGATTCCTCCACCATTGTCCCATTTCATTCCTCAGCACAGGTGAGCAAAGGTGTATGATGTGCATGGTCCATGTATCCCAGTGGTATTTGTACCTACCGTAAAGGATTATACTGGCATTGGTGTTCCCCAGCTTGTTGATAGCCACACAGGTATAGTTGCCGTAATCCTTCTCTGAGACATTGAAGAAGGTTAGCGTGGACATTCGACCTTTGTTCTCGATCCTCACACCATCCAGCCCATTGGCTAATCTATGGGAAAGGGAAAGCATGGCCCTACATCAATCCTCATCGTCTGGAAGTGAAATTAACTTAACTCCCAGAATGTTTAGAAGAGGTACAGCAGTTAATATATTGCTTGCGTTTATACATCACACTTCTTCCAAGGAGCTTTGGTGGCGCTGAGGTGGCCCCACAGCTACCATGACAGATCACAAGCGTAATTCAGACTCTTGTGGCTAAATGGGGATTTGAATTCCATTATCCTGTGTTCTAGGTCATCACTGATTGATCTGGAATACATTCCTGCTAGATGTTATGAAAGGAGGAGCTAGGCTCATGGCAGTTTCTAAAAATAGCTGGAAATTTCTCACTTCATGCACTTTTCTTCTGGATCCTCAAGAAAGCTACTTTCCAAATACATGCAGATAGATCTCTGGCTAGAGAGACCAAAAATCTGAGTCGGTATATGCAGCTTTCTAGGCCAACTTTTTTCTCTCTAAATGATTGAACAGCTTGAATAAACAAAAAGGAATACATTTAAATGAAAACTACATTGATAAGAAATACTATGGCTATTTAATATTGCTCATAAAAGAGAGGATGTGTAATAAGGAATGGAGAAAGTATGACATGATGAGGGATGCCTCATAATCATGATTAAGTCATGCCACTGAGGTAGTGCTTCATTTCTATCTAGGCTTAAAGCCAGTGTGAAATTAGTATAGTATCTTGTGATGTATAGTATCTTTTTTTGCCTTAGTGAGAGAGATTGGAGAGCAGAGTGTATGCGATGATTAGTGCTGAAGACATTCTGTTCATACTTAAAAGAATTCTCATTAGATCATGCTCATTAGGGTAAGCTTGGAACTTAAATAGTTTCCTAAGGCTCAGCTAGAAAGCTCTGCTGATCTGTAAGATCGCCTCCTCTTGGCACAGAGAACTCTTTTCTTTCCTATGGCGTAGATCTGCCCTTTCGGCACAAATTGGTGAGAGACCTACCTGGTATCTTCTTTAAACCACTGAAACTCTGCTACAGGGACAGCTGAAGCTTCACAGCGGAGGATCCCTTTCTGGCCTACTGAGGCTCCAGTATTCTTGGGATTGGAGATGGAAGGTGGATCTGTAAAGGGAAAGAGAGATGATTCTACAGAACTTGGGAGATTCGTCAGGTGTCCATATGAAGCTCTTGGGGTTGAGGACTCAGAAGGTAAAGAGAACTGTTTGGAGTCAAATTCTGGGGTGCCCACTCAAGCTCATTAAAAAAAGGTCAACTGCAAAGAGATGGGTTTTGGAATCCCAACCTCCCAACTTCAAAGCGCATAAATAGTAGACGGGGTTATAATGAAGATCTAAGAGGGCTTTCGTTGTGCAGGATAGACCGAAACACAAGTTGAATGGCATTTGGTCTTTCTCTTCTGCTTTATCCAAAAGGAGAGACTCACTGATAGAGTGATAGTGGCCTTTGAGTGAACTGTAAGTTCTCCTTTATTCATTTCCTTTAAACTGTTCAAGTTGCCTCTGAAATGCCCAGGGGCTTCTGGGGAAGCATTTGTTGCCAAAGTTCAAGAGTGTTTGAGCTCCCCATTGGTGACCAAACTTTTAAAGAGCAATTTGTTCAGAAAATCACAGACTTGAAGCATGTATGGAATGAATATATTGTCATTTTTAGCATGAACATAAGCCAATTAACGCACAAGACTTCTGCATGCTTCGTTTGAAAGCCGAGGATTCTTAATTTACTCTGTACAAGGTTAATCATTAGAAAGGTTCTGTTTCTCCTTTTAAAAAAAATTTGATTTGCTTCTCAGTGGGGAGTGAAAGAAAAGGAAAAAAAATACTTTTCATTCCTCTGCTATAAATAGAATTTAAGATACTCTAGGAGAAATTACTTTTGAGTGTTTTTAGTTGTACCTTTATTTAGTTATTTTTAAAATCTGTTTTAATGTGGACCTTTGAGTCTCAGTTCTGAGAGAATGTTCTGCCATAAACCAAATAAACACATGCTTATAGCAAAGTGTACTGATCATATACTGCCTGATAGCACTTCAAGCATTCTTTGGGGTGGTTTACAATTTATATATGCAGGCTACACATTGCCGCCTCCTCCCTCAGTGAGTTGGGTACAGTGGACCCTTGACTTACAGACGGCTTGACTTACAGACTTTTTGAGTTACAGACTTCTCTGGCCACAAAATTTAGGTTTGACTTGCAGACTGAGATTTGACTTACAGACCAGAAAAAAACCAAAATGGAACAAAAACGGCCTGTTACGGGATTAATCGGTTTTCAATGCACTGTAGGTCAATGGAGACTTGACTTACAGACTTTTTGACATGAAAACCGCCTTCCAATACGGATTAAGTTCTCAAGTCAAGACCCCACTGTACTCAAATTTACCAACCTTGGAAGGCTGAGTTAGCCTTGAGCCAACTATTCTTGAATCTCTTGAACTGAACTCAGGTCATGAGCAGTGGTTTAATTTGCAATACTGCAGTTTAACTACTGTGCCATGAGGCTGTTTATTGTTGTTTCTGTTGTTCAGTTGTCAAGTCATGTCCGACTCTTCATGACCCCATGGACCAGAGCACGCCAGGCCCTTCTGTCTTCCACTGCCTCCCAGAGTTGGGTCAGATTCGTGTTCATCACTTCGATGACACTGTCCAACCATCTCATTATTACTACCAGAGAAGGACATGTACACATAATAGAGTACTTACAATTTACAGTGACTTTTACTCTCCGGATGTCAGGGGCTGCTACATCATTGACTGCGGTGCATTCGTATTCTCCAGATTGGTCCCTGGTGATCCCTGTGATCTCCAGATACTCATCATCACTTATAAATCCCTGGCCTTCAAAAGAAAAGACAAAAAAAATACATAAACTAAAATAGTCCAGTACTTTAGTCTATACAGATTAATATGCTGCTCAGAAACCTGAAGACCTTCTGATCCTTTGACAAGCAGTGGTATTCATATGCTTCTGGTCGAAATAAATCTTCAAGACTAAATTTTATCCTTGCGAAATCAAAGAAGCAAAGTCTGCTGCTTATTTAATGCCCCACAGCATTCAAAGCACTCTCTGGGTCGTTTACAATTTGATTATGCAGGCTACACATTGCTCACCCCCAAGCAAGCTGGGTATTCAATTTACTGACCTCAGAAGGATGGAAGGCTTGAGCCTCTTACCTGGGATTGAATCTGGAGCAGTTTTGGCTGCAGGACTGCAGTTTAAGCAGTGTACCACAAGGCTCCTCCTTGCTTTTGTTTAATTGATGAATGTAAATTAAGTTATTTTCAATAACTCATCAGGAGCTTTTTGAAAGAATATATTGAAGTATGTATATGATAATAGCCGGCTGGATAGCTCAGTGGTTATTGTATCTATGCGATTAAAAGGAAGCCCCTCTCCCCTTTACATCTAATAATCTTTAAATATTAGAGACATAATAGCATAATCCTGAAATGTAGGAGCATTCCCTGAATGCATAAGCCTTATGCAAGCATAAGTTCAGAAAGGCTGAACAATGGCATTCAAGACCACCTGGTCATGCTTCCTCTTCATGTGCTAATCTCTGGATAGAACACAATAGAATCATACATAACAACTCCAGGTATTCACATTACAACACCACTGGGTAACAGTCAGTGTTGAGTTCTCAGGCAGAAGGACAACATAGGATGCAGACATGAAAGACTTGCTCATTTTTCACCAGAAAGGCTAGCACAGTGGAGCTGAGATGCCACTTGCTATTCGAGACACAATAAAGGTGTTTTGGACACTGGCTACATGTCTCTTTCTTATGCCCTTGCAGATTCACACCTTACATCTATATAATAATAATAATAATAATAATAATAATAATAATAATAATAATAATAATAATAATAATAATAATAATAATAATAATAATAATAATAATAATAATAATAATAATAATAATAATAATAAATCCCTTTCTTTGTCAATAATGTAATTTAGTCTATAACTAAGATCAATCCTGCCCAAACGCCACCAACCTGCTTGCACCTTAACCTGAGGTTCCCTTCATTTCACTTCTTAGATCAACCTCAACCACTGGCCTTCCATTTATGTAAATCCTAGAGCTGGAACAGTATGGACTGAGCAATCTTCACTTGTGATTCATATGCCATACAACACCATCGGTCCAAGTTAACCATCTTTCAACCTTATTCTGCACCCACTAACGTCTCCTGAGTAGTTTTGAAAGACAAAGCCTCATGCAACACATTTCACTCATCAAAGTGAGAGATCACCAGCCGGACCATAGGTGGGTGCAAGGCCACCGGAACTAAAAAAGCATTAGGGAGAAATTATGTTTTATTCCCCTCCTGGGTAACGACAGAAAATATTTACAAAAGCACAGGGCACAATCCTATAAACACGGCAACAAGGCCATGCACAGCAATGCAAACACTGTTCTTCTTTTTGTCAGGAATTCTAAGCAACCTCTTCTTGTTTTGGAAATGTGAAATATTTCTCGGCAGTGAGGGAAATGATCCCATTAGCTGAAAAAAAACACACACACCTTCTTCTGCCTTGAAGAAACAACCAGCAGGGACAGATAGGATGAAACACCAAGACTAGAGGGTGAGAGTAGAAGAGAGCCCACGTATGCGGCCGTAAAGATGGAAATAATAATAATAAGAGTTATAAAAAATACAAAGAGAATGAATGCCAAGCTCACTTTGCTAGTGAGTCTTTCCTGTAATGATCCAATAATCCTGAGGTCATTATGGGTCTGGCCTATCCTCCAGTTGATCTCTATAAAAGATAATTGGAAGTGCAAGAAAATAGATTCGATGAGCCAGACACAGAAATACATAAATAACAGAGGTGATTTCTTTTCAGCGCAGAAGGGGCCTCGAGAAGTGATAAGCCATGCTTGCTACATTAGCGAGATAAGCATCTACAGGGATACAAATGGGGACTTTCAGAAGGAGGCTGCATGACGGACGCGGCGCCATCAATCATGGGATGCTGGATTCACGTCAGAGCACAGATCAACTGCGGCAAGAGATCTCAACACTGTGGACAACAGGCACCACGACGGGCTGTTTGCTGTGTGCTTCCCGTGAATATTTATTATTTAGAGAAACAGCAGCTACTCTTGCGTCTTTCTTGAGGTCACTTGGAGCTTGATTCTCTCAAGCAAATATTTGCGAAAGCTTGCCAAAAAATGTCAGTAGTCTTCCTAATAACTCTTTTGCTCTTTCCTTAAAAGCCCATTGTACTTTTATCTGAGGATGACCAAGCAACATGTGCTCTAGGAATTTTGTAGTTGCTAAAATCAGGGATCAACCCAGGATGTACAAGAGATTTTTTGTGACGTTGTCACTTCTCTCATAAAAGTTTTCAGAGTTTACTGGAACAAGAATTCAACAGGCTTATGAATTCAGCAGTGATGGTAATTCTACCTATAGTTAAGTTAATTTATATAAATTTTCTTACTTTTCTGTGTTCAAAATGGCTTTGCAACAAAGTACGCCATGAGTGCTAACAAAACAATTTATATTTATTACAAAAATAAATAACTTATATACTCCCCAGCCTAGTCTCCTCTACAAATGTACTATTGCAAGAAGCCACTGCTTTTAGCACTTTACACCTTTACTTCTTAAACTAACTAACTGGATCTGAATAAATGGGCTACAGCCCACAAAAACTGACACCAGATAAAACTTGATCATCTTTAATGTGCCATAGTATTCTTTGCTATTCTTATTAATGCCTCTGTAATGGAGTTTGGCAGATACCCAATGTGGAGCGGTGGACAAAGTGACAGAACGTGGAGGTCTGAGTCCCTGCTTAGCCATGGAAGCTCTCTGGGGATGCAGAACAGGTAAAACACTCCTTAAAGATCTCACTTAATTGAAAGACTTATTGGTTGGTTCTGGCTTGAAAGCACACAACAACAACAACACATTTGAAATACATGCTGAAGAATCTGGAACAGCCCTGTGCTCTTTCATCCTTGTTCTTCTTGGCTCAGACTCTGATGGCTGCCTCAATCTAAACTAGCACAACTTATGAGCCAACAAGCTGTAACACAACCCATCGGCCTGCTCATGGCAGACTACCAGAAACTCAGTCACCTTGGGAATCAATTAATCTTCCTGTTGGTGCTTCCTTTAATTTGGGGGTGGGGGGATCAGATATTTCCAACTGATTTGCATAATTAATGCAATGTAGAGATTATTACCTCTTGTGTCCCTGAAGATTCTAAGGTCAGGAAGCCTTCAAGATCTCCTCCCCTCTCACGTGTACCTGTTTATGTGTTTATCCTGTTCAGCATCCAAGGGTCTCTTTTACATCCCCAGCATAGATTCAGCAGACCTTAGTTCACCACACAGGGTAACTTCTGAATGTCCTTAGGCTTCCCCTCTCTCCATTACTGTCCATTGTTCACTACACCGCAGTTCTCCCGAAGCTCATTCCCTCTGAATGTCTTAAACTACGACATCTATAATCCCTTATCCAAGTTTTGATGGTTAGGTGTGATGAAGTTGACGTCTAGCGCCTCTGAAGGCCACAAAGACTAGGGCTCTGTGCTATATGATGACAACACAGCTGTTTTGAAGCAAAGAAGACAAATGTCCAGTTGTTTCTGCTGTCTGGGCTGCTGGGGTTTCATTGTCTTCTATGTCTTACTATTTCCATTATAGTTGTATCTTTTGTTTTCTGTGGATGTGAAATATGTTCACTAACTTCCTCATTCTCAAAAGGCTCCGGCTGACAGGACAAGATGCCTCAATGAGAAATACTCAGGTCCCACAAGACTTTTGCCTCCAGTACAAGAATCAGACAAACAGGACTGTTTCCTCGAGATTTCCTGGTCTCTGCACACAGATAGATAATGTATTTTCTGTTTATGAAGCTAAGAGTACATGTACAAATAATACACTGTTTTTGAGAAAAGCAAAGAATTGCTCGCTCTCTCACCAGAAAGGAGAATTTCTGGGGTTTCTTAAGCAGGGATTTAAATCCTCCCCAGTTCTCTGGCTGTTTGTTTTTAATTACAGTTAAATGCAGCAAACACAGCCAACTAAAGATACACACAAACACAGATATGAAGGATGATTGACTAAGGACAATTCACAGATGCATGTAACATCCACAGACAACATCAGGGTCAAACATCTGCATATTTGTCACCTATATGCTTGAGAATGTAAAGAAAAGCATACTTTAAACTCCCTAGTTTTTTGTTTCGATTTGTTCCCCCTCCCCCAATGTGTGGGTGTGTTTGTAAGACTTCCCTCTCCAAATGCAAAAGCATGGATACTTTTGAAACTTAAACTAATTCTACTCTGCTGCTCCTAGTTGAAGGCTGTAAGGCAGGAGAGAGAGAACGTATGTCCATATATCGGCATCAGAATAAATCTCGAAATTTATGGGTTGGGTGAGACATAGGCACTATGATAAAGACAGTTCCTGAACAGAGAAACTGTCCTTGTATTTGCATACTGCTGTTTATATATTATGCATTCCTGCTGTTATTCAGCTTGTGCTTTAGAAGTATAAAAGAGAAACAGCTTATTACTCAATGAGATCCACTTACACATATACTCTGTGTGTGTGTGTGTGTGTGTGTCCTGTTTTCAAAAGTAAAAAGGTTTATTGTTCTATTACAAAGATTCACTCAATGTTCTTTTTTTGTGACCCCCCCCCACCCCAGCCAATGAATGGGGACAGGTCTTCCCTTACAGATGTTTATGGAAAACTACAGTAGGATAAAGTGGCCTTCTTCTGCCAGGGACTTTCTTATGCCAAGTGTCCTCCTGTAAGGAATGAGCTTTTGTCTCTAAGAAACCACACTTTGCAGTAGACCCTTAGCAAAGCAGCTGCTTTTTTGGCCTGCACCAAGAATATGAGCAGAAACGAGGAAGGGAATTACTGCCGGTGAGCTGTGACCATCTTGATCTGAATAGCTTGAATGGCAGCATGCTCACTAGAGATATGGAACATATGTCAGTCTTTATTTTGTTGCTTTTTCTCTGAATCCCACCTGAATTTTCTTCCTGACTTTATTCTGAATCGGGGTCGTGAGCCTTTTTTCTTGCACTGAAACTCATACTTAGTTTTTAAATATACTCTTTTTTTAAAAAAAAATTGTGCCCACTTACTTGGCATTTTAGTTACCGTAATATGCATAGCGTGCGTGAACTAAAACATGTTTGTGTTTATTTCTTTCCAAACGTATTTTAATCGTCCATATTTTTAATGTGTCTGTTGCTTTTCTGCACAACACCTCCTAAGCTTTGCAAATGTGTGAATTTTTCCAGGGAAGCATGTTTCTTCTTATGGTGGGTTCTCTGAAAGCATGGAAAAGCTGTTTTCCTTGAGACTGTTGAATCCAGCCATATTCTTTTGTATCCCTGAGTTACACTTAAGAATATAGGAACTATGATAATCAGACCAAAATCCTATTCATCCTAGCATTCACACCCTGCCTGTCACTTGATAACTTGCACATGCAAATGAGCAATAACAAATTAATCACTACGGAAATAAGTTTCCTCCTGCACAATATCAATCAAAGTAAGTTGCTTGTTACTACAAAAGGCTTAGCCGCTGAGATGTGATAACACTGCTGTGTGGCAACTACAAGATCTGAGTGCTTGCCTTGTACACACGTGCGAACCAGGCTCAGGGGCCTCGTCTCCCTCGTAAGAGGTGCAGGCTTCTCTGTCTCCACCAAACGAATTAATTGTTTGTGCAGAAGAGCACTACAGTACATCTTTACCCTTGTCGAGAACTGCAGTCTGAGATACGCAGCACTGGAGTTAATGAAAAGTGTGATAAACCCGCTGTTTCATTTTGCCGTAATTAATGCAAGCAATTGGGTTATGCTAAAGTCATTCTGATTTGGAAAAAGCACCCTGGGGTCACTGTCTTTCTAGCTCACACGACAACAAGCCAGCTCTTTATTTTCTGCTCAGTCTGCATAGGAAATATCCGTGTGTTCATAGCCTGCAAGTGGATGACACAAAGATGGGAAACCATTCCCCCTCCCATTTTTTTAATGGCCAAGGTGTAGTCGGGCACATCAATACATTTGCTGCTTACACATTGCACAGCTGTAGACATTTATTTTTGAAAAGGAATTTGTTCCAGCGGTAGTTCCAAGGTGTACACTTTCTGGTCAAGACCCAGCTAGCTTTTTTGGTGTACAAGGCCAGCAGAACTGGGACTTTCTCCTCCCCTCTCCCACTCCTGTTGAACCAAACATGTGCTTTACACAGGGTGCCACGGTAAAGGGCTACAAGAACTTGTCTCTCTCTGTGTGTGCCAAATTCTGGCAGAAGCAGAGATTCGCCAGATACCATGACTTGGCAGCACATAACGACAACAGTAAAAGACTTGACTTAGAAACTCTGCAATTGCACCCCAAAATTTGTCACACATTTTCTCACACGCAAGCCTCATTAAAACCAGTGGGAGCTGTATGCAAACACAGTAATGCTCCTGTAATAGCTCTTGTTCGTTTTGATGAGATATATGCAAGAGAAACTCTTTAGCAGATTGTGGTGTGCCCATGGGGTGCGACGCTTATAGAAGAGTTGCTAAGATGAGATGTAGAAATTTCCAGCTCAATGGATCTGAGTTCTCCTTGTCAGGTTTTTCCCCTAACACTAAACCTTGCCCTCTAAAAAGGGATCCAACTGCTGCAAGGACAGTCCCCGCCCAAAAAGATAACTGCAGGATGTCGTGCAGTGTTGAGCACGCCAGTCCTTTTCCCTCTAACGCTGCAAGTTCTAGAGGAGAAACTTAAGACACAGCAGGATTGTTTCTCTGACTGTGCATTAGGCCTAGCAACGCAGCAGTATAATAATGATGCCAATTAACAGTGTGCGTTAATATCTTTAAATTACCTGTATTCGCTCCCAGGCAAAACAACCCAGTTGCAACAGCAGTGGCATGGGCCCATTTGCATTGGCGAGTGACATAATGTTCATTTCACAGTTCATTAGAATGCTCCTGCTTGATTCTGCCCCCAAAGCCCAAGTGAATCTAGAAAAGCAGGTCCTGCTATCTACCAGATCTGTGCAGGAGATCTCCTCCTTGACAAAAAAAAGATGAGCCCGTTAAAATTGAACGGGCTTGTTCCTTTAGTTCTAGTTTTGGTCCATCACTTACAGACCAAGTCTGAGAAACTGTAGCTTGGCCCCTCCTGTTGTCAGTTTGCTGCAGAATATAATTATGGTGCAGTAATTGACTATGTTGCATATTGACAGTTTATCATGTACTAAAGTTCAGTGGTCAGAGCTCCTGTAAGCAAGGGATATAACAGATACTTCTACTGCACACTCTGGTAAAGCCACGCGTTTGGGAGGAATAACAGGAGCCCTCCTTGTGGTATGGATCAATAAATTTTGCAGTTTTGATTTCCCTTAATTTTTCATTGTCCTCGCCTTTTCTTTCCTTCCTATCTGTTTATTTGAGTGTAGTTCTCCCAAGATTGTTCTCTAAAATACACAATTTCCTCTAATCCGCACCACCTTAAAGGAATTTTCCCCAGTACGATACATTGCAGTTTATTTTATTTTAGGCCAGTTAACACATTTTTGTGCCCGCTTACCCTTATATACACATTTTTGTCCACATTTTAATTGGAGAACTACACTACAACATTTGGAAGAGTTAAAGGTCAAACTTTGTATTTCTGATCAGGTACTGTTCTGGGAAACACAAATGAGATGCCTTTGTATAAAAATGTGAGCTGGACAACTTTCTTTTTCCTACTTATACTGTGGCCTCACTAGGATCTTTCCCGCAGAAGCTGGAGAACAAGATTTAAAGTCTTAAGAAAAAGATGAACAAGAATCTTGAGACATACCTTGTTGATACATGATATAGCATAAAGCCCCCTCCCATCAATCCCCTTCCTGTGTTTCTGCCGATGTTCAAGAGAACACTCGTGATGTTTACACTTGCGTTCATTAGTAATGACCCTATGAAGTCCAGGGCGGTGGTGCTTGCCCTGGAGAAACACTGTTGAAGAGGATAGCTTAGTGGCCAACTAATGCCTGAAGCCTCCCGGGCATTTGTGCTCATAAGGTTAGATCAATAGGGCTGGCAGAAGGGCAGAGAGGTAGAAGGCACATCTCCCAAAGCACCTCACCAATAACATATCTTCACCTCTTGAGTAACCTTTTGGTATCGTGATTCTGTGCTAACTTCTATGTCCTATTTGGCTTAATTCCCTTTCCAGTCTTGCTTTCTTGTAATCCCTCCCAAACTAGGAATCACTGTACTGCAGAATTCCCTTTGTACATCACCAGGATAAATCACACCTCCATGCTTTCCCCCCAATTAGTTATTCTGGCACACTCAATAGAAATGGGAAACCTTTATTCATTGAAATCCCACAATCAGCAAGGCCATGTGTTCAAATCACACTCTTTCTTCCCACGTTGCATTCTGGCAAAGCTGCTGGTTTAAGGCCTGAAAACCAGTCAGTGGTGACCCATGCACAGCCTTCCCATCCAACTGCTGTTGCTCCAACGACTTGTTTCAGTCTGGGTGATGATTATAGTATTAATTCATTTATTAGTACGGCGAATGCTCAACAAAAACATGACAAAAAATTTTTGAAGCTGCAAAACCATTTGCTGGCAAAAAAGGAATCAAGGATCAACAAAACCTACAGTAGAACTAAACACCAAACACTGATACTCTACTATAGGAATAGAGACCTGTGGCTCTCAAGATGTTATTGATGTCAAGATCCCATCAGTTCACAATGTCCAATAGCCAATGATGTTGAGAACTCTAATCCAGCCATATCTTTATTATAATGCTCGATTCTTATACACGCTCAATTACGTGATACCCAGTGTACCCAATCCAGGAGTCCCATACAATGCTGGGAAAACACAGCATTCAAGAAACATTGCCAGATGTACATCAATAATAATACTGTACTATCAAGATATACACAGCTAATATATGAGGTACTGTCTATGAGAGTCTTTTGTAGCCCTTCCTGTCCAGGAGATGCCAATGGACAAGCCTAGATAACAACAACCCACCCAGAGGCTAAGAATGCTTCACAGTTGTGAAAAGCAATAATTTGGATAGTCCCTATCCTAGGACAACTTGACACTGGATCAAAGATTCCTTGGTCTATCTTGGGCAAAATCAATATCTTGGTTGTCTGAAGGAATAACTTGATTGTTACAGGGAGATCTGAACTACGGCCTTTCTGTGTCATGATTCATCCTCTTTACTGCCTTTACGCATTTACTACTGAACTGATCTCCCGGAAACAATGCCCTTTGCAATAAACGTAGGGTATCAGTAAAGTGTGGGAAGTTACTTTTAAGAAATAATTTGTTACACTAATGGTTGTGGTGTCCAAAAGAGTGCTCAGTTCAATTATACTTTCAGTTAAGAGTCACTCTATTTTTATTTAAACATAATTAAAATAGTTAACTTTTGGTTACTTCTGAAACAGACACAGTCATGCCCCGCTTTATGATTGCCCCACATTACAATGAAACCACATTACGACGACGTTTTTGTGATCACTTTTGCGATTGCAAAACGATGGTCTGAATAGGCTTTTTTCGTTTTGCTATGATCGGTTCCCTGTTTCGGGAACCGATTCTTCGCAAAACGATGATTTTCCTACAGCTGATCAGCGGTTTCAAAATGGCCGCCGGGTAAATAAAATGGCTCCCTGCTGTTTTCTGCAACAGATTCCTCACAAGACAGACACTGAAAATGGCTGCCCTATGGAGGATCTTTGCTGGATGGTGAGTTTTTAGCCCATTGGAACGCATTAAACGGGTTTTAATGTGTTTCAATGGGTTTTTTATTTTTGCATTACGACGTTTTCGTTCTACAGCGATTTCGCTGGAACAAATTAACGTCGTAATGCGAGGCACCACTGTATTGGAATGCTACAAGCTGTTGGACTATGGTATAAAACACTCCTTAGTACTGAGGACACACTCCATATAAGGTGACTAATACTCGACCAAAGATAATAAGCTACTTCTCATTAAAGTCATAACTTGGATATACCTTATTTATTGCAAAAAGAAATTAATTAGCAATAACTTGTAATGTATAAGGAGTCACTTCTAAGCTGTAGTATTGGGATGATGTGCTTATTCCCTGAGATCTCATTCCACATGTTATCCAGTAGCAACAGGTCCCTGCTTTGTGCTAATCAGCAACAATTAGCACAAGCTATCTTCTCCTAGAATCTCTTGCAGGCAGGAGAGAAGAAGGAGAGAGAGGGGCCCAGACTCCATGTGCTTAACAGATCAGAAGGCAATTTATCTTCTGGAGAAAACAAGTGATATTTACATTATTAAATCACAATTACAAAGCAAATCAGCTGCAGAAAGAAAGGAGCCCATTTTCATCAATTATTACTGAACTGAACGTAATTTTTCAATCACAGCCGGATTGTAAATGGAGGCCTCCATGCAGCCAGAACTCTTTCATCATCATATTTACTAATCAGGTATTAACTTCTCGGAATTACGAATGACATTGTGAAAAGAAAGTAGGGGAATTGGGAGGGAGAGGCAAGGGGGGGGAGTGCAAGGAAAGAGAGAAAGACATACTTGTGCTAATTACAGAAACGCGAAATTAGCCATGGCAAGCACTTCAGAGATAGGACAATGAGATGTCTCTTGGGCCAGAATTAAAAGGGAGGAGGGAAGCCCTGAGCTTCTTACAGCCCTGCATTTGCTGTGAAGGGATGTGATGATTGGCAGCTCACTGACAATCATCATATCTCTTCACAGGGTTGCACAATACAAGCAAACAATGCTAATTCCCCTGCCCCTTTTTGCATAAACCCAACGTATTGGCCAACTTAAAAAATAATGGATAGGGTAAATGACTGTTATCTTGAACACACATGCTACATGACAACTATGGAAAGGAAGGAATCACTCAAAACAAAACTAGTCTGGCCATTCACCTTTTGCACAGTGGACCGACGGCAAGACTTGGGCAGCTGCCTTCAGAGGCATTGTCCGAAATGGTTTTCTTCTAGCAGCCTCTGTTTTCCTCTATAACCAGTGACTAGCAAGCCTCTTCCAAAAGAATTTAATCCCATGTTCTCTTACAGGAGTAACAGCATTGTCCGATGGAAATATCACAAGATGAGAGTCAATAGTCAATGTTAGACTTGGCTTTGGGAAATGTAGGTTATCACAATTACAGCATTGGATTCAGCAATGTCTGTTTCACTAATATTAACTCAAATTAGCAGAATAAACATACAACGTGAAGAATATAACCAGCATATGTTGCACTCTAGGATTTTTACACAGATTTTTTTTTAATACCTCCCATATTGCCCCTAGATTATGGCTGATCCAAATATCTGAATCCCCTATATTAGTTGGTGGTTGGGTGATGGTGGAAATGCAGTAAAAAACCAGAAGAGGATTATGAAAGTTCAGGAAGGCGGCACAGAAGGACGGGAGAAGTATTATTGCCTATTATAGCATAAGGTAGTCTAAGGGTGTCAGCTTGTTCCTTGCCCCCATATAAGAGCACAACTTACTCTTAATTTTAAAAGTGCAACTGGAGTTTGGTTTAGCATGCATCAGTACTGCATATTCAGTATGTGTTTCAAAAATAGCTGGATAAAGGCCTTTAATATCCCTAGGAATATGCTAAATAATTGTGTTGTGTTGTACACCAAGGATGTTGTGTTATGGGGGCAGCCATTGTTTCGTTCCGTATAGTTCTCCCAGACACTTTTCTAGGCTGAGGTTTTCTGTTTAAAATGAAAACAGAATGAGTAAAGATTGAAGTTGCAAATTCTTTGGACCAGATTATACACACAGTAACTCAAAAAGGCAAATTATTTCTCCCTAAACCCTTTGATTAAGAGAATGCTCCACAGAAGAGGTGTGTGAATGTGTGGACTAGGGATGTGGAGGGTTCTCAACAGAATCTCAACTAAGGCAAGTTGTCTGGACACACAGTTGATGATTTACTCACTCCCATGCAATTTTTTAACTTCAGAATGGGGATGAGAAATGAGTTCTTTCTACAGTAACTTTTCCAAATGTGGTGCTAAACTGATATCATTTTCCTCTGTGAACCTAAGCTCGCTAACGCAGAAGGCCAAATGGACTGATCAAAAAGATGCAACTCCAACAAAAGTGTCTGCTATGTATCATGCAACAAAGTAAGTGTTATACTTTGCACAACAATTGATCTTAAAGTTTGTGCAAAAATTAATCTTATAAAGGTGAAAACTCTCATGGCAACTAGTAAGGGGGGATCTCATTGTTTTCAGGAGAAAAGTTTTCCTTCTCGTATTCAAGAATGAGACAAAGAAGGATTTGCATGCATAGTGTAGGTGTCTTCTAACCCACCCCTCATTTTATACAAATTGTATTTTGATGGATTTTAGCCTATTTTGTATTTCAAATCCTGTTTTGTTTAAAATCCTCTTGCTGTGCTTTATACAGAGTAAGGCTGACAACCTAAGCAGCAGCAGTGATTTTTTTAGAAATTAAACATTTCTCACTTCTGTTCCAAAGCTCCCAAGGATTCTGTATAGTCCCTTTTTATACGGAATGTCAGAAAGCTGTGGAAGCCATAAGACAGGAGGGTGAAGTCTTTATAACAGACAATTACCACCACCACCACCAGTAAAATCATTTTGGGAGCATCAATTTTCAGCAGTTTAAAGACACCTTTCCTCCACTTGTCCCATTGCACCTGGCAATGAAGGGGATAATACGGGAGCCTTAGAAGCTTTGGGACAAAAGTTGGGAATATTTAATTTCTCAAAAATTACTGCTGCCTTATGCAGCATAAGTTACGCCAACAGGATCTCAGCCAATTTGTTGACTGTACTAAATCAGCTGTATATCGTATTTTTTTTTTGGCTACTTTCCAATTGACAGAAGTTTTGTTGACATTCAATTTCAACTGTAATCAGTTTGGTTATTACAAGAATCTTCTATTAATTTATTACTGTGTTTACTAATGTGCAGTGCAGTCTTACACATCCACTGGCTTACTTCCAGACACATGAGGATAGTATTGCAGCCTGGATTTTGAGTACAGCCCAGTGGTAGCACTTCCAGATTTAATGCAATTATATGTTTAATGACCCTGACAATATCTGTCTAGCAGAAGGCCTTAAATTTTTGAATAATCTCATCCTAGAAACCCTGCTCAGTAACTCTTACTACATTTCCAGAAATGTCAAAATCCTTTTTCAATGGTGTGAAGCTAATTTCAATGCAACTGTTAATGTGAACAATGGATTCAGGAATTCCTTCTGCAGCCTTTCTCTATTGTGTCTGAGAACATGAGCATGAGTTTCAAGTCATTAGTCACTTAGAAGGTCTTACAGAGAAGTTAAAACAGCCTATTGAAAGGCAAGCAGTGTCTCTCTTTTTTGAATGTCTCCGGCTGGCCTCATCTCTCATCACAATTCATCGAGCAAATCATTACCAGCAGCCAAGGCTTTCTGCCAAGCCAATGAGATGCACCAGTGGCTCCTTGCTGAGCCACTAAGATTGATATCCCACCAGAAACACCTGAAGTGACTCTGAAGATGGATTATTCAGCTGCAGCTCTGGGTCTATGGCATTGCGACGTTTATGCAGATGATGGAGAATTGGCTTATATCATCATGATATAGGCAAGCGGAAGACCTTGGTGGGGAAAATAAATTGGAAGTGGAAAGCAGTGGGGATACAAAAACAAACAGACAAAGAGAGGAATTGTCTGTTGTAAGACTTGTTCCTTTCCCTCCTCTTTTTCCCCCCTCTTCTTTGCTGATTATCTGATAATTCTCTCTGCCTCATCTCACTGTTTTCATTTAATTTGCAATGGAATATTTCAGTCATGTGAGCAGGTGAAACTCACAGCCACATCCTGATGCTTCTTGTTCCTTGGCGATTCCATCCAAGATGTGACTGGCATCTCCCCCTCCCCTGTAATTCCATTTCTACTAGGTTAAAAGTATATCAGTGCCCTCCAAACTGCCAGCTGTTTCCTATAGTTCTCCATGTAATTTACTACATGAATATGCAGTAAACACTGAATACACAATCAATAAATAAAATATTGCATAAAGTGCAAGGAACTCACTAAAACTGAACAATGTTTTGTGGTCCTCATTTCTAGAACAAAGACTGTGGTTAAGCTTCTGCATTCTTTACAGATGGTTATCTTCTCATTAGTCAACATGAACACATAACTATCCAATTACTGGAATCCAATATGGTAGATGAGAAGGTCTCTCTGAGATTTAGGTGGGCCTTTCAGCTTGGTTGTATAATATCTGCTTTGCACACAGAATGTCCACGTTTCAGTCCTAAACACAGTGCAAAAACTAGTCATTTTGACACCCAGGGCAAGTAGTACTTCTTATCCTGAGACTCAGCTTCTCTTTTGTGAGGGAGATGGGGCTCCCACTGCTAACTTCTCCTTTGGGGCATGGGATATATGACATCCTTATTGTTGTTTCTTGGGGCAGAGGGTGGACAGAGCGCCATCTGCTCTGAAACACATTCAAAGCAGGAAGACACAGCAAGCCATTTAAAATCCCTACTCAGGCAGCCAGTTGTTTAGCAAAAGCTTGCCTGAAAAGGAAGGTATTCACCTGCTTGAAGAAGGACAGCAAAGATGGAGTCATCCTGGCCTCCTGTGGGAGAATGGTGGGACTGAGAAAGGACTCTCCTGGTGATTTTAACACCTGGACAGGCTCATAAAGGGAGAAATGTTCTTGAGATAACTTGGGCCCAAGCTGTTTGGGGCTTTATAGGTTAGAGCCAGCACTTTGAATTGTGTCCAGAAATGGATCTTCAGCCAGTGGATCTGTTGTAATGTGTGGGGGGTATGATCCTTGTGACCAGCCCTTTCCAACATAAACATGGATTATACCTTTATGTTCTTCAAGATGCTTTTTGATATGACATTCAGCAAGTAAAACTGGCTCACCACAAAATGTGAATTTCATTCCAGAAATAATTTTAGATTCACTACTCCTATCAAAGTCACATAAAACTCTGGGAGATTTCAGAAAAGTTTGCAGCTGAGTAGAAAATCTGTTTTCTTTCCAAAGTCTAGGACCACAAACATTAGCTGATATAACAAGATTCAGTGCCTGAAAAGTTACCTGGAATGCATGCTGAAACCAAAATCTCCTTCTCTTATACTAAAGCAAGAGCCAACACAATGGAACTGTGAACATAAGAATTCAGAGACCCCCCCCCCCGCCTTCTATAATTGCTCAAACAAACAGCGACTGATTCAGGCACCTCTTGTATAAGAGGGTCAAGCAAACACACCAAGTGTGAACTGTCATTTGCAGTGGAAAAGAAAGGTCAACCAGAGATGAGCAACTAACTGTACAGACAATTATTGAAGTTAAAGTGGCTCTCAACAAGTGGTGCAATGTCTTTTCTGGCACATGGTGATCATCAGTCATTAACATTTATTTTGGGGCTGAATTAGCTTGTCTAAAAAATAAACGGGATGAAGACAATTTCTACTCACATCTCAAGCAGCAAATATCTTTTATCAGGATGAAATATCTGTTCTTCTCAATAGAGATGCCAAATCTCAGCATCACTAAATATCCCAGAAAAGGTAAGCTGGTCTAAATACCTTCGCCAAACTGCAAGGATTAACTTTTGAGTGTCAAAGGTGCATCAGAAAAATATTCCTGATCACTGCTTCCTAATTATTTGTTCATCACTCCCTCAAATAGCAAGCTCAGGTGGCTGGAGTGTAATGGAGTGGAGTTAAACTGGATATCAGAGAAGGTAAAAGGAGGAATTTGCATATCCAGTTGAATTTTAAGGTTTTCAGAAAGGCAGAAATAGATAGATAGATAGATAGATAGATAGATAGATAGATAGATAGATAGATAGATAGATAGATAGATAGATAGATAGATAGATAGATAGATAGATAGATAGATAGACAGATAGACAGATAGACAGATAGACAGATAGACAGATAGATAGATAGATAGATAGACAGACAGACAGACAGATAGACAGACAGACAGACAGACAGACAGACAGATAGACAGATATTATATATATATATATAAATAAATAAAACTCCCTCCCAAAACAGACACAGACAAACAATCACGCATTGGTGGTTGGGTGCCAATAGAAAGGAAACAAGTCAACAAGAGTTTGTGCCAACAAATTCTCATGTGTTCTTCCTGTTGTCATTTTTGTTTTTCTTCTTTTGCCATAGCATTGCAGTAAATTTTCTAAAGGGAATGGATATTATTTTCTAATGTTTGTTTGTAGGCGTATTGATTCCCTCCTGGGTGGGGGAATGGATGGCATCGCCTGTTCTGTTTCTTCCACTGTGTAGGCTGTAGGGGGTAGTGTCTCATTTGCCCTAACGGACCAGCCACTGCAGAGAGGACCAGCCACCGCTAGTAGCTCTGGAATACTGAGTATCAGTTGGAGGGGAACAATGGAAAAGAGGATGATGATGATAAAACGGCACATTCCAGAGGAGGGCATTCTACCTCAATGGAACTCTGAGCACTCTTACTTGGAGATAGGAATCCATCCACTTTGTTGCAAGTCTAAACACTATGTTAGGAAATCTTCTGCTGGCATGACCATGGGAGGCTTGGACAAAGGGAAAGAAAAGGGATATAAGAACTGCACACTCTTCAGTCAATTGGAGCAATTCTGAATTACTTGGGATTAGGGAACTCGGGTTTAGTGTCCACTAGCGCTTTCTGTCCCTGTCCCTCGATTTTGGGGGGCGGGCGGAACAATCTCCTTCTGTCTGTGGAACAAGGATTAGATTTCACAGTCTGGCCTGAGGTCACTTCTTGTCACTTCCTGTTGACAGATGTGATGTCATGATAGATGACATCTCCAAAGATATTACTGTGTGTGTGTGTGTGGCTGCTGTGCTTGTGCTACTGGATATTTAAATGTTGCACTCTTGATACTGCAACTCAGTTGTACCTTTTATGGCAGTATTGACCAGTTTGATGGGTGCGGGCAGAGAAGTGTGCTAAAAAGAAGGTTCAAAAAACCATACTTGGCCCACAGGCCCACCTCTGTTGCCCTCTTCTGTTCTACACAAACATTGGGCACAATACGAGGTTAGGAAGATAGGGAACTGCCTTCCATTGAACCAGTGCTTTGGTAGATATATCTTGGCTTTGTCAACTCAACAGCAGCAGTTCCCTAGCACCTCTAGCAGGATTATTTCCCAGCCCTATCTGGATACCCTTGAATTTTCCCAACAAGCACCTACGTTACCAGTAATCAAGTCTGACCCTGCTTAGGTTCACTTTTTTATTAGTGTCTTCAGGACAATATGGTGGATAGCTACAGAATGGGCTAGGAAAACTGATGCCACCTGCCACAGCAACTTTCATCTCTTGGGATTTTCAGCCATTTCTCCAATTCCTAAGCAATCCATTCCTAAAACCACCTCCCACTCGAGAAGTTACTTGAGAATCAAAATGATTACCAAAGCCATAGGATGGTACCAAAGCGACAAAATAAACAGTATAAATTCTGTTGTACGGTTTGCAAACTGAATCAATACATTTCTTTCACACAGAATAAATATTATATTTCTATTTCATTTAAATTACTGAGAACTCGGACATAAAAAAAAAACTCTCCTGAACCAGAAAATCTTGTATCAGCTTTACAAAAATATTCTAGCTTTGAAAAGGACAAGTCTCAGAAGAAACTGGAGACTTGTGGTACAATTCAGCTAATACAAATAGGCATGTGAATAGATTTAAGATAAAGGGACTGTTGCTAAAAGTATATCGGGGTTTAAAGGGAACCGTGCAGTGAGGACCTTCGCTGGATTCCATTTGTTGCTGGCTGGCACTAGGCATTATTGTTAGCAGCTCAGAAAATTTTCTATTTTGGAGTGATATGCAAATATAATAAGGAAGGAAGGAAAGAAAGAAAGAAAGAAAGAAAGAAAGAAAACAACGAATGGATGAATGAACAAACTTCTAGGTCAGGAATGGGCAAACTGTGGTTCTCCAGATGTTTCTGGACTGCCAGGCTCATTTGGCTCTGCTGGCTGATGAGAACTGTAGTCTAAAACATCTGGAGGGCCACAGCTGCCCATGGTTGCTCTAATCAAAACACAATGATATTGCAGGAAACTGCTTTATGTTAGCTGAAAAGTGTTTCTCCATCTATCTGGTATTGTCTGCTCTTCACTGGCAGTGGCTCTCCAGATATGGAGGCGAAGTATTTTCCACCATCAACTATCACCTGATCCTTTCAAATGGAAGATGAGAGGGAGTGGATGAGATTTTTCTGCACTCAGAAGCTATAAGAAACCGCCTAAAAGACTACTTCAGAATATTGTAACTGTGTATTTTTCACCAGGAGCAGCTCTCCAATATCTCAGTCAGAGAGAGGTCTCTGCCATTACCTGATCCCTCATCTTTCCTTCCCTCGGTTTAAACTGCAGATGTCAACTAAACTTGGGTTCCTTCAAAGTACGTGTTGTGTCACTGGGCTGTGCTTCCCTTCCATAAACACCAGTCACAATTTTGCTGCAGATTCTCCCCATAAAACCCACCTCTTGCTGCAGTTTGTGATGGACGATCGGGATTCAAAGAACGTTCACTAGTTTTCTCTTCCTTGATGAGAAGACTTGGAAGGAAGTGTCAACTGCTTTAAGACCAGCACTTGTCAGCAGCAACCCTAGCAAAAAGATCTGGCTTTTTGTGCAAAAGGTATTTTTGTGCAAAAGTCCCCACAAAACTTCACGTATTTTTTGCAACAAGTTCTAGACTTAACAGCTCCCCCCCCCAAAAAAAAACCCTTGCACAAAACCTCTCATGATTTCACCCAGCTGAGAGATAATGTTTAGATTTTTCAGTCTTATCTGTAAGAATGAAGTAAGCAAAGCTATAGGGAATGGATGGTTTGTATGTTATTGGTTGGTTTAATTACCAAGATAGAAGAAGAAGGAGACAGGATGCTGCTCTTACTACAGCAGCCGTCTGTTCTGCATGCCATCCAGTTTCAGAAGATTGAAAAGGCTGTATCCTGGGAGCTGAGGAAAGAATCCTTCCACACGGAGACCTCATTTAACATGCATCATAACCTCTTAGACAACCTTCCCGCCCTCAAGCTGAATGAGAACAATGTATCTTAATTAGCTGGACCCAACCTCATAGTCTAGTACTGTATGTAGTTAGTCAGCAGCTGTGAAGGGGCTTTCCTAGGGAAGGAATGGACAGCTCCATTGTTGCTTGTTAATGAGCTGTTTACAGGAAGTCAAAGGCTGACTTCATAGTATCCATGAGAACCTGGGGTTCAAAAAGTCTCGTGCGCAAACACAAGGTGGTACATGGGTGTGAGTGGTTCTCAGGCCATTGAAGAGTATGGAAGTTTGTCTGAGGAAATGCGTTTGGACACATGAAAGCACATGAAAAATAAAAACTAGTTTTTGTACTCTTAAAGTTGCTACAGGACCTTTCTCTTGTGCTACAACAGCCTATCGTAGCTGCCAGAAAGATTATTTTGGATTACAACTACAAGACTCCACATCACCCCTAAGCAGCATTGCAAATGCCCATTCTGTCTCCCCTCAAATCTTGACAGGGATTCAACAGAACCTTTGCTGAAGAACATGGCCAGTGCCAGCACTTGGTTTCCAAGAGCTACTGACAAAGCTCAGTTGAAGCAAGACCCTGCACTTTCTCATGCTCTGATCAGGACCTGGTGGATGGGTCCTAATTGCCATTTCAATTTCCTACAATATCTAAAAGCAGCACTAGATCAGGACATTAAATGGGCTCAACAGCAATAAGCTTGGTGCTGAGCGTCACAGTTGCTCATCACAGCCTGCCAAAGAAGGAGGGGAATTATTAGAAGTCACACTTTCAAAATCCACTCTGACATTAAATCAGCCCTTTTCAACAGGGCCAAATCTGGAAACGGCTTTCACAAAAGTGTATTTTATCACTTAGCAATAGTCTTATCCAAATATTAAATCCTAAGGGCACGTATGACTGTTACCATGTTGCAGTGCTCCTCAAGTGCATAAGAACCAGATCTTCTTACAGTGAGCATAACATTCTGAAGACACAAGAATCTGAAAAATGACTGAACATGCTTGAGATGCTTCCATGATTGGGAACCCTGCCATATCAGGGCTCCCAATCATGGGACCCATATATGTCCTATGGAGTGATGTGACATGCAAAAACAAAAGTTGATCTGAAAGGAGGGATCTTGTTTTGTTTCTCTTGCACCCAGGGTCCTTTCTGAATGGATTCCGGCATGCAAGTCCACCCTCGGCGGCAGCAGAGGGTTGTCAATATTTGGGTGGGGGAGGATTTCCAGAAGGCTTTTCTCTTATACATGTCATCTAAAAGGAAATGCATCATCAAAAAGAAAGAAGTCTTGCAAACACACACACACACACATACACAACTAAAATGCTTCTGCTGATGGAGACAGAAATTTAGAAAGAATCACTCTAAAGAGAAACACATTATCTTTCGCCGTAATGGGAAAGACAATGACCAAAAGCCAATGTGCCTCTGTTTGACCAGTCTTAATGTCCAGGTGATAACTCTTGATTGGCAATTTAAAGACTCTTCCTTTGCATCATTCTTTATTTTTTAAACCCTTCCAATTGAGAACACCTTCAAAGAGAAGACTACCTTCCGCAAAGTATTACTGTCATGGAAAGCAGGACTTGTGGCTGTCTTTGTTGCCCATGTCTTGACGACCTTAACTGGACTAATGTGTGACTATGACATATTTGTTTTAGTAACTTAGCAGTCATCTCACCTCCAACACACTGTAGCTCTCAGGCCATGTTTGGGCGATAGTTTGAGGGAACTGATGCAGGGGTGGTGATCCTGTGAAAACCTGGCCTGCTTATCATTGTCATCTCTTGAGGATTTAGTCCGACGGACTTTATAAATTGGAATCATAAAGCACAGAACAAATGATAAAAAAATGTCAAGGAAAGGCAAGAGGGCTTCAGAAGAACATCAGCAAGGAACATCACCCCCACCCCACAAAGGTCCAAATAGGGGGAAATAATTTTGAAATACATATATTGCAAAAAGTCTCCCTAATGCTTTTGAATTAGCTGAAAAGAACCTGCTCCTAAAATGACTGCAGTTAAGTGCCTTGTGATCCTAGCAATGGACCCAAACATGACTAAAGAAGAAACTCCAATCAATATTATTTGCAAGGCTAATGTTCTTTTTTCTTCTCAAGACACAAACACACATTCCCACTTTTCTTTTGCAATATAAATCTTTAGGGATGGCAGTGGGGAATCACTATTGATATGATTCCCTCATTTCTCCATGCAGATGCTGCACCTTCAGGAACGTGATCTGCAAAAGGTGCATGCACTATTTTTGCAAAGCAGACCTGCATTTCTCTGTTATACCTTCTGTTCATTGGAAGACTACAGAGAGGAGCAGAGATCGAAACCATTACTGAGCCTTACGTGTGCAGTTGCTTTAATTGCACTTCATGTTATCTATTCAAGAGCACAGAAAACCATATAAATTCACACAGAGCCGATTTGCCATTGCAAAAGCAAGTGCCTTAATTGCACTGCAACTTGCATAATTAGGGCACCACTTTGTTTGCTGATCCAGAGAGAATATGCTCAAACCTTCTGCCTTTTCAGGAGACTTAACTGCAATAACACATCTGTAGTTTTCTAGCTCAAAATCAGGAAATAAAAAACAGTTCTGATATCTGATATCTTGAAATGTCTCTCTTGTTTTTTATATATGTTTCCCGGATGTATTGGCCAAAATGCACTTACTTGGTTATGCTGGTGTAACACAAACAGGGTAACGTTTGGAGGCAAATTGCTGCAAGGTAACAAATCATTGTAGACGTTGTCAGTTGCATACTGAGTTGTATGAATCCACATAGAACTGAATATATTAATAGTGATTCTTTAGGGCATTTTGCTTCCAAAGATTCTCCCATTTGCATAGCTATGCAAGAGGATTTTGGCCATTCTACGTAATTGTTCTTCCAAAGAAGAGACTGTGATGTGATTAAACCAAGGATGAGGGCAAATACTCATTAAATGCCTTGTTATTGTTGATTCAGGCTCACTCAACTGAAAAAGGTACCTCTAAAAGGAATTTAAATGTCTCACCTCCAGATGAGAGCCTTTTTTGTATCTCAAGATCTCCAGAATGTATGCAAAACGTCTCTTCTAACATATTTGGGAAACAAAGCAGACCCCCCAAAATGTCAAATTTTCCACAGAACGGTGTGAGAAATCTGCTGAAAACACAGCAGAATTCCTGCCCGGAGAAGACTATTACTCTTTCCATAAAGAGATGAGAGACGTGAGGATTCACATCTCTGGATTAAACGTACACAGAAAGAAAGTCTCATCGGACAGAGAAACAATTTGCCCTAGCACTTTCAGATCCTAAGCAGTTGGGGACCAGATAGTAGGGAATTATTGGTATACCCTCTAACAGAAACTTATGTCAAAAATAAGTTGATGTTTCTCTTAGTGACAAATCATCACAGTTTAGGGAAAACATTTTTTTTTCCTGGCGTTTGCAAACATGTCTCCTCTCACCCTTTTAGAAGGCAGAATGAGTTAGTTGCCTTGGATGTCAGATGCCAGGAGGCAACATCAGTGCATCGGAGGAGGTGACTTTGTGCCAAGTTGAAGTGGCTGGCTCTTCAACAATTAATTTACATCACTTTTTTCAAGTGTAGTGGAGGATGCAGTCCGAGCTTTGGGGCTGCTGGAAATGCTCAGCAGCCAATCTGGCTAGTTCTGTTTTTGCATGGAAATGGCAATTCTAATCAGAATTAGTTCTCTGACTAGGCAGCAAAATGCCTACACTTCTCTCAGTTAAACTCCAGCAATCATGGCTGCCCTCTTTAGTGTTTAGTTGTAGAGTTCTTCCTATATATGTTATATTTTTATATTTGTGGTTTTGATGTACTGAGTTCTTTATGTTTATTTCACTGTTGGAAGCCATCTAGAGTAGTGGCAGTGCCACTATATGGCGCAGTAGAGAAATAAAATAAAATGAAATAATGAATATGTTTCTTCAAGTGCTTTGCAAGCTCTCGCTAGAGTCTTCCAAGTGGAACATTCGTGCTCCAATAATAGTGATATTTTTACCTACCTTGCAGATGTCTTCTCTCTGTACCAAAGAAAAACAAAATCTGAGACTTCCTGATTTTTTGTCCTTTCTACAAGATACAATTCTCTTTCTTTTCCACTTCATTATGGGAACAAAGTTTAGCACACCGGCAACTTCCTGTGCTCAGATGCCAATGTGTTTCTCAAAGTAAAAATAAAGCAAGCAAACAAACAATAGCTGTTCCACAACAGAAGCCTTAGGAGGGATACATAAAAGAAACAGTTCAAGATGAACTTTGGAGACTTGCTAATGGATAAGAAGTGGGCAGAAGTTCATTGTGCGGTCAGACTCTCTCCAGCTGGAAGCTTTAAATTAGGTACAAAACCATATACACCCAAAAGTTCTCAAACAGAAGGAATGGCAGCGAATTGGTTTTAAAATTATTTTGAAAGGATCATGAGAGGGTTGTAAGGTTTACTGGAGGGCAAAGAAGCTTTCAAGGGAGAGATTTTTTTAAAAAAAGTGGAAAATTCCAGCAAAGCCCCACGTTCCCGTGCAGACAACCAAGAGAAGACAACAATGGGCATTTGTTCCATCTGAAGGACTCTGCCTGTCTCTCAGTGGATCCCGATCATCAATTTCATACAGCCAAATGGTAGGTTATGGCGTGACTTGGCCCTTGACTGGATGGACTATCAGAGGCCAAAATTATATTCATCCCCCACCCCACCCCAATGGCATCCATAACTGCATGATATGAATTTTTGTTAGCAGCAGCGGCAGCATTATCAGCAAAATTTTGTTGAAGCAATGTGAGACTACGTATGGAGGGGAAAAAAATTCCTTTGACTCTCAAGTTCTAAGTGCTATACCTCGGTGTGTGGGGGATGCATTCATTCATTGGGCGTGGATTAAGTGCATCTATCTGTACACAGCAAATTGCTTAAAATGCTTAATTAAAAAACTTAATAGATGTATTAATACAGGACCAAACAATTTCTGTTTATCTAAAGAGTGCCGAGACAATCAGAAAGATGTGGCTAATACACTCTTTTTCCTCCCTTACTTGTTTATTTGATTTGATTCTGCCTTTCTCCCATGAATGGGGACGCATGCATCTCGCTACTATCTCGGTCAAATGGGCATTCCAGTAACATCTGCCAGTCATTTAATATTTCTGCAAGCAAAACCAAAAGATCAGCATCAATGGCCAGCATGCTACAGAACATCTGCTAACTGGAAAAATCCCTCCCGTAGAGCCATGTGAGATGCCATTGTCTACACAACCATTGCCACCAGCAAGTCAAAAGTGAGATTTCTTCATGGAGACCACTGCTTCTGTGCCCACTTCTGGTCCTTGTGCATACTATGTGACTCTATATTGCTACAACATCTTGACTTTTTGCCCCACAGGGTTCTAGCCAAAGTGTGCACCTCTGACACTAGCTGAACTATCTTATTCACTGAAATTTTATACAATGACTTGTGTAGCAAGGTATACATGGCTGTCTTCCACTCCTTGATCTGCAGCACAACCACCGTGTGACGTAGGTCAATGTGGTGATCACCAGGTGACCTTTGTGGTTGAGTCCTGCTTAAACATTCTAACCACTGCATGCCAGTCTTGGTTCTATGCACACCACGAATGCTCACAGCCCCAGAGCGCTGCTATAATAGTCTCAAAACAAATCAGAAAGCTTGGAAAGTAATTTAAAGGTTAAAATCATAACAACACCCCCCTCCCGTATAGTTGGTTGACATTATAGCTGCAATTCTATACACAACTCTTTACTTTGCTCTTCTTGAAAGTTACTAGAATAATGACTTCTGAGTTACCTTTTAAAAGACACAAGTGATGGTGACAGCAGTCACGAAATTAAAAAACGCCTGCTTCTTGGGAGGAAAGCAATGACAAACCTAGACAGCATCATAAGAAGCAGAGACATCACCTTGCCGACAAAGGTTTGCATAGTCAAAACTATGGTTTTTTCCAGTAGTGATGTATGGAAGTGAGAGCTGGACCATAAAGAAGGCTGGCCGCCGAAGAATTGATGCTTTTGAATTGTGGTGCTGGAGGAGACTCTTGAGAGTCCCCTGGACTGCAAGGAGAACAAACCTATCAATTCTAAAGGAAATCAACCCCGAGTGCTCACTGGAAAGACAGATCCTGAAGCTGAGGCTCCAGTACTTTTGCCATCTCATGAGAAGAGAAGACTCCCTGGAAAAAACCCTGATGTTGGGAAAGTGTGAAGGCAAGAGGAGAAGGGGACAACAGAGGATGAGATGGTTGGACAGTGTCATCAAAGCAACCAACATGAATTTGACCAAACTCCGGGAGGCAGTGGAAGACCGGAGGGCCTGGAATGCTGTGGTCCATGGGGTCACGAAGAGTTGGACACAACTTAATGATGAAACAACAACTGTGGCAGAAAACCAACTCTCCCGGCATCCACCTTGTTGCCACTTCAGTATCTGAAACAGAGCACTAGGGTGTTGATTTTGAGGCAAATCAAGACACTCAGGACTATAACTAGTGTGGAGCAAGTGAGGTTTTGCCTCATGCAGCAAAACATAGAGGGCACTAAAACATCAAGGAGACTATATTGGTGAGTCTTAGGGAAATAAATGGCAGCAGCTCCTGGCCCCATTTATTTTCCTTTAAAAAAAGGGATTAGCTTTATCTTTAGAGGACATCAAGTTCTTCTCATCCTTTTTCTGGGGGGCAGGGGTTGCCCATACTTCAACATGGGGCAGGTGCAATGGTCGGCCCCTTGCTCTGGGTGCCAAAATGCCTAGTTACAGCTCTGCCAGCACTTGGATTTAGGTGATGTTACTCCAGTAGAACCTAATTAGGTATGAACACTGTTGCTATAAAAGTAACTTTTAAAATGTGCAGAAAACTGGTTATTCCTCTTTAAGTTACAAACATCATGCCACTAAAAAAAAACTGAAACAAAATACAGTGGACCCTCGACTTACAGACGGCTCGACTTACAGACTTTTCGAGTTACAGACTTCTCTGGTCGCAAAATTTAGATTCAACTTGCCGGAGAATCGACTTACAGACCAGAAAAAAACAAAAATGGAACAAAAATAGAATAAAAACTGCCAGTTATGGGATTAATCGGTTTTCAATGCATTGTAGGTCAATGGAGATTCGACCTACAGACTTCTCGACTTGCAGCCACCATTCCAATATGGATTAATTCCGTAAGTAGAGGGTCCACTGTAGTAACTAGTTATTCGGGATACACAGTGCTGTGTGTAGAACGAAGGACTGAGATCCAGGAGGCCTGGGTTTGAATCCCCACGGAGCCATGGACATTCACTGGGTTGTGTGGAACTGCTAGAAGCACTCCTTATGTATTCTACTGACCTTAAAAGGCCTGTTAAGGTAATTATAAGTCAGTTCCAGCTTGATGATACAACAACAGAAATAGTTATTCATCACTAGTTACTTCTAAGCTCTGGAAGGACTAAAGACAGAAGCAAAAACTTACAGAATATGAACATTATAACTTCTGTTCAGAAGAATACTATTGCACCTGAGCAGAAGTCTATATACATATATAGTTTATGTGTGTTTAGAGCCATCTTCATTTGAATAAGCTGTATTAAACCATTTAAAAGGTTTGCTGCCTGTGAGTGTAGGTGTGTTTAATGTCAATTAATGGCTTTTCTTTGTGAAAGGAGAAGAGGGAGCAAATGAGTCACAATAGGAGAAAGAGTGATAAGAATATTTTTACCAGGCAATTGTAAAACTAAAGGATAATAAAAATTGAGCAGACACACTTTAAAGACTCTCCCATTAACCAGCTTGAGATACAGCGCCTATTGTTGCTACAGGTGGGAGATTATTTCTCAGCCTGCCACAGGTTGATAACAATTTTATCCACTGGCCGGAAGGCTTGTTGATAAAGAGGCAGAAATAACACTTGAGGAGCCGGGGCACAAAACATTTCCCACCAGCGGAATCTATTTAGTCATTTGGACTCTGTCAAACTATGCTCACAAATTGTAAGGCCTCTCAGAGCCACTTCACAAAAGACCTAATTCCCCCACACCAGAGCAATCACAACCAGCCTTTCCATTTCTAACACATCAGGGGGGAGATCAGGGACACACGCTTTGACTCTGTCCCGTCTGTGGCATCTATGTCACAGCAGCCCTATTCAGGCATTAAAAAGTGAGCACACTCCGCCCTTCCAGGATGGGGAACAGCCTTGTTTGTGCCACTGTCTGTCATAGTTTCTGACGTCTTCAGATATAGAGTTTCTATCACTACACATGGAGGATGACACAACTACAAAGAGAGTGCTTTACCTAGTGAGTGCACCCACCTTTTAATGCTTGAATAAAATGATCGTCAGCCTTTACGCACAGAAAGCCAGCAGTACTTGTTTGTTGTTGTGGGTTTTTCGGGCTCTTTGGCCGTGTTCTGAAGGTTGTTCTTCCTAACGTTTCGCCAGTCTCTGTGGCCGGCATCTTCAGAGGACAGCAAACTGTGCTCTGGTGTAGTTGGCTTTGGGAGTGCCAATGGTACTTGTTTGATGTATGCAATTAGACCCCTTAGATCATGCTATATTCTAAATCTGGTGGGGACCCAACTGCAGGTAATTAAAACTATCAGACCGCTCTGTCCGTTGTGTGGTACTTTCTACAAAGGACTTCCCAGCGTGTGGTGTGTGTTTCTGTCATATTCTGTGAAAGACTTTCAAGTGTTTGGAGTGCGGAGGACAGCAGGTCCAGATGATGGGGTCATGATGGACAAGGGGAGGGCAGGGAATACATTTCAGCTCTTCTTGCATCCAAAACAGATGGAAACAAATATGACAAATTATAGAAGAATCAAACCCAGTGCCTGTTATATTTTGTTGCTCTAAAGGTACTCTGGAATTTGAAGAGTTAAAAAGCCATCTCTACTCAAGAGACTCATTCCTGGCACTTTCTACGAAGGACTTCCAAGGACTCGTTAAGAGGGACAACATTTGATAATGAAGCTGCCTTTCCTAATAATAATCATAACATGTAGAAAATGAGGATCTCCTGGTGATATTTATGTATCCCAGCAACAAAGACATTCTGTTCTGTAATTCAGCAAGACTGTGTGCAAAGGCTGAAAAAGGAAACTGAACATATAGAAGTCTTTTGTGAAAACTAGGTCAAATCATTCAGGATAATAATTCTGAATTCAGCAGAATCCTGGGCAACTAGCATTACTGTATTATCAAGATGCTGAAGGATAGTTCAGAAGAGAGAAGTAAATTGCTAGCCCCCCAAAAACTGGATCAGTTCATGTCAAGGAAAATAGCACATTTAGGCTGGTAAAATGTCCTGTTGGAGATTTTTTTTGCACATGCTCTTGTCAAGAGCAAAATGTCTGACACTCAAAGCCCTCACAGCATGGTATGATTTATGGCACTACTTGGTAGTTTGATTCTGTGAGTCTTTGTTGCAGTGGATAATTTTTTCCTTATAGGGTTAATTTCAGTGTGAGATCAGACAACCATAGCAATCATAGCAAAGTTCATCTGGGTATCAAATATAAGTAGTTTAATTGCTTAAATACTCCATCTCTTTTGAAGATGAGAATAAGCCATTGTTTCATCTATGGTGAAGTAAACCATCCTCTAGATGCCCACATGCACAACATCAGCTTGCCTAATTCTACAAGCTTTGTTCATCTAATTCAGCCGTTCTCAACCATAAACGTAGTATGAAAGAACAATAGGCTGTATCAGGACTGTATACGTCATATAATTAACCTGATAAGGTGGTGTGTGAAGGAGTGTTTCCAGTCTGTTGGTCTCTTCAAATGGGCCCAGGGGCCCCCAAGGAGCCATATGGCCCTCATTGAAAATGGCTCAATTCATTAAAAATCTTTATAGCTATGGAATATTGCAAACAGAAGTACATTCAAAATATATAAAGGCAAAACTTAAATAATGTTCAATTAAAGAAAGAGAATGTTTCAATTATATTCTTAAAATGTAGGAGCTTAGCGTCTTTAAAAGACATAGTGAAAAAGCAGAGAGTACATCCCTTAAAATGTCAAAGTTATTAAAAGTAAAAATATGTGAAAGATTAAATTGCATTATTTATCTTTTAGCATATCCATAAACACAGGGGGAAAATTATTTAGCAATGTTTCCACCTAGCCAGCCATTTAAAAGTTTGAATCTGTGGAGGAAAATCCATGATCTCCTTGTTTATGTGTGTTATCTGCTTGTTAAATGTTTGTCAATCCGTATTCATCAGATTTTAAGTCTAGATGAATACAGCTCAACAAATATTTTCCCGTTTTTATTCGTCCTTTGTAAATTAAATTAAAAAACAAAACCTATTCTGCCTACTGGCTGGCGGTCAGCTGAGCAGCGGGCCGACAGGCAGCCACCCGCCCCCACAGTCTACCCCATCCTCTTCCTCTCCCTACCTTAGCCCCCCATCCCTGCCAACACCCCTTTACCATAATTGCTGCTGCTGAGGTCTCCATCTGGCCTCCGCAGCCACGGCACGTAAAAAGGGAAACTGGCTGCCCTTTGCAAAAAATGGCAGCTGCGGCTTCATTTAGGGTAGGGAAGCTGCAGCCACCATCTTTGCAATGGGCAACCTGGATTCCCTTGAGGCAGGCTATGAGGTGGTGGGGTGGCAGCAGGGGAGTGGCGGTGGCAGCGAGGGTGTTTTTTTTTAATAACCCACCCCGAATCAACAAAGTTATTCATGGGGGCAACTTCGTGCTGTGTGAGTCGTCAGCTTTTAATGACTCACAAAGCGAGACGACTTGCCAAAATGGTGAGTTGTGTCCATCTTTACTGACAGCTACTGGATTTTCTCCTCTCAGAACTGAGTATCACTGGCCATTCTCCACACTGACAAATCACATAAAAGCTGGACCCATTGCATCCTAAAAACTACAAACAACCACCATGTGGCTCCTCCTTTCTGAAGTTAACAGTAGACCTTCTGCGTGACTGTCTACTGTGTAAACGAATACCGTGGATTTATTCTCTTTCTCTCACTGTGTTCTTTTGTTTGTACTGTGTCCATAACATCAACACATTTCAGCAGGGGCCTTTTCTCTTTTATTCTCTGGGCAGCACTTCATTGAATTTTAAGTAATAAGGATGATAGTGATGATGATGGAACCACAATAGCAAGGCTGTCTGGGAAGACCCCAGTACTGTCCTGCCTTGTTATTTACTTTAACATTTATTGATCATGCTTCTCTGAACAATTCATTCATTCAAAAGGGCCCCCAATAAAATATCAATAAAAACTATCATCATAAAGAAAAAAAATATCTATAAAGCAAACAGTAAAACAGTAAAGGAACGGGAGGGAGAAGAGGGAAGATAAACAGAATGGGAACAACGGTACAAAGAGCATTCGAGGTTTCGGTTGGCCAGGGTAGAACGGCAGATTTTGCTGACTGAGGCAGAACGTTCAATGGCACCTCCTTTGCCTAAAAGACTGCTGCCTACTTCTGTTTAATAGTAGAGAGGGCTCTAAAATTATTATTATTAATAATAATAATAGTGAGCTCTCCAGTCAGTTCTGACTTATAGTGACCCTTTCAGGGTCTTCTAGGTAGAGAATACTCAGAAGTGCTTTACCATTCCTTGCTTCTGAGAGCATCCTGTTTCTGTGCAGCTTGCCCAAGGCTACCCAGGCTGGCTCTTCTCTCAGGAGGCACAGTGGGGAATTCAACTCTCTACCTCTGATCCTGCAACGGGACATCAAAGTCATTGAGCTATTAAGACAGGTGGCTCTAAGATCAGCATCCTTAGAAAGGAATCACAGAGTGAGATGGGAAGTACCCATCATCTCCCTCATCAGGGTCAATAATCGTGAGCAAAGTCAAACCTCATAGTCTTTTCAAGATCTGAAATGCATTAGGGTGCAATTGAGGCTTTCCATAAGAAGAAACATAACTCACCTCAAGAATTTGCACATTTTGCAAAGACATCAACAGGGTTTCAAAGAAATGAAATACAAATTTCTTGCACTGTGTTTTCTTCTCTATAAAGGCCTCGCCCTCCAAGAACTTCTTTTTTGGGAATGGGCCTCAGTTTTCTCTCTATGCATTGATATTATGCATTTGTCTTGTTCCTTGGCTAGACACTCATGCCTGACAAGTTCGCTTGAGATGATTTCATGCTCAGAAAGCCTAGGGCTAGAGAAGCTCATGAAAATTGCTATGTGATGTGCAGAGGCTTTTGATGCAGTCTTAGCCAATGATTCATGTGAGGAAAGCAGGACATTGCTCTCTCCTTAGAACAGAGGTATCCAGACGTTGTTGGACTACAGCTCCCATAATCCTTTGCTATTGACTCTGCCAGTTAAAGACTACTGTAATAGGAATGACAGTTCAGCATCTTCTGGAAAGACATCTAAACTGAGCAGAAAGGAGAATTAAGGATTATACATTTTTTTTAAAAAAAATCTCTATGGAGATTAACATCAACCCTGTCTCCATGCAGAGAGATCTTGAGTAAGGGAACCCTCTGGTGCATGCCAGGTCCCCATCAACCTGTCCTCATCAACAGGCAGAACATTGACCAAGGCTCACCTAACAAACATCCCAGGCAGGTGCATTCAAATCCAGTGTCGAATGATGAGATAGAAGGGGAACACACACAACTCTGTCTCACCAAGAAGAAGAAGAAGAAACAGATGGGTCTAGAAAATGGAAACCATCCAGTTCTGCCTTTCCCACAATGCCTCCTTGACTTGGCATGCTCACTGCCACAATCATGTCTGGCATTTCTCTGTCTGTCACACAGTTTAAAAACAACCTGCTTTTATATTGTTCCGCTCACTCGTGAGTATTCTTACATAGGGACCATGGCTGCCAAAGAACAGCGACCAGCTCAGCACGGGCACAGGGAGCAATTTCACAGCAATACAGCAATACAGGGCTGACAGTTCCGAAAAAGAAAATAATATATTGCACTCACCCTGGGGGGAGGGATTTGAGGACAGACAGAATGTTATTTTCCATCTCCTGCCAGACCACATGGCTGGGCTAACAAGGAGACATTGCTGTGATGTTTTATTGACTGTTCACACCTGCAAAATCTTATCATTGGCCTCGGAAACTGTGAAAGTCTGTACCTATTCCAGGGCTACTTACATAGAGAGAGAGAGCTGTAACTCAGTAGTGCAGCCCATGTTTTGCATCACCAGTTAAAAGAAACAATACAAACAGACTATGCGGTTGTTGTTGATGTTGTTGTTGTTTAGTCGTTAAGTCATGTCCGACTCTTTGTGACCCCATGGACCAGAGCACGCCAGGCCCTCCTGTCTCCACTGCCTCCCAGAGTTGGGTCAAATTCATGTTGGTTGCTTCGCAGACACTGTCCAGCCATCTCAACTTCTGTCTTCCCCTTCTCCTCTTGCCTTCACACTTTCCCAACATCAGGGTCTTTTCCAGGGAGTCTTCTCTTCTCGAAATGCCCAAAGTATTGGAGCCTCAGTTTCAGGATCTGTCCTTCCAGTGAGCACTCAGGGTTGATTTCCTTCAGAATGGAGAGGTTTGTTCTCCTTACAGTCCAGGGGACTCTCAAGAGTCTCCTCCAGCACCACAATTCAAAAGCATCAATTCCTTGATGGTCAGCCTTATTTATGGTCCAGCTCTCACTTCCACACATCGCTACTGGAAAAAACATAGCTTTGACTATGCGGACCTTTGTCAGCAAGGTGATGTCTCTGTTTTTAAGATGCTGTCTATGTTTGTCGTTGCTTTCCTCCCAAGAAGCAGGCATCTTTTAATTTCGTGGCTACTGTCACCATCTGCAGTGATCATGGAGCCCAAGAAAGTAAAATCTGTCACTGCCTCCATATCTTCCCCTTCTATTTGCCCGCAGGTGATGAGACCAGTGGCCATGATCTTAGGGTTTTTTTTTTTATCTTGAGCTATAGACCATTAAGAGATTCTTTAATTCCTCCTCACTTTCTGCCATCAGAATGGTATCATCTGCATATCGAAGGTTGTTGATATTTCTTCCGGCAATCTTAATTCCGGTTTGGGATTCATCCAATCCAGCCTTTTGCATGATGTATTCTGCATATAAGTTAAATAAGCAGGGAGACAATACACAGCCTTGTCATACTCCTTTCCCAATTTTGAACCATTCAGTTGTTCCATATCCAGTTCTAACTGTTGCATCCTGTCACACATATAGATTTCTCAGGAGATTGATAAGGTGGTCACGCACTCCCATTTCTTTAAGAACTTGCCATAGTTTGTCGTGGTCCACACAAAGGCTTTTGTGTAGTAAATGAAGCAGAAGTAGATGTTTTTCCGGAACTCTCTGGCTTTCTCCATAATCCAGCGCATGTTAGCAATTTAGTCTCTAGTTCCTCTGCCCCTTCAGAATCCAGCTTGTACTTCTGCATTGTGCTAGGAAGACACAGTCTAAGTAGGGGTGTAAATTCTGATTAGAACAGCCATTCCATCTTTCATGAGGAGAACGGAATACTTTTCTCTCTCTACAGAACAAGGAATTAAGGGTTGCTGCTTATTTGTTTTGTTTTCTTTTCAGCCAATGTTTGTGAATTTTATTATACTTTTTGGGGAGCAGGTTGTATTTAGTAAAAGTGGGCAGTACTGGGAATGTGCAAGATTTTTATGAAGATGTTTATGATTGTATCAAAAATGTAGAGGAACTAAATAGGACTGGGTTTAATTGTATAGGCAGTTGAATTCTATTTTTGAGAGGTTCACAGAAGGCCTTCCAAAACATGTAAAGCAAATACAGCCTCAACAAATATGGATATGTGATTCCCTGATGCCCTGGGTCCTCCAATACATTGCAGAAAGATGTTTGTCTATATAATGCAGTTTAACTGAGGTTAAGTGTCTTCTGTGTACAAGATAAAATTGTGTTTCCTTTGTTGCTGCTGAAATAGTTTTTAATGTCTGTTTATTCCTCATGGTTTTCCATTATAGAGCAGCTATTTTTGAAGCAGAGGGTTGCAATAGGGCAGTAGCACATGATCTCTTTGCCCTTGAAGGAGGCGATAAGATAGTTTAACAAAGCAGAGACAGAAGGGCTGTCTGGGGAGAGGATGAAAAGCGCAAGCAGAGTGATGTGGTTGGCCAGCAACATCATCTATGAATAGGGACAGCCAGCCTGCATTCTTTTGCATTAAATGTCTTATTGTGTAGATTTATTTACCTGTGTAAATGTATTCCTTTATATATTTAAAAGGTCTATACCCTACCTTTCAGCAAACTATTGGTTCCAGAACTGGCATATGATACCAGGCATAATGCCCTGTATCAGTGAAGGCCACTGAAACAACTTAAGGAGGCATATAATAAAAAAAAAACTGCAGTATATAACTGGAGCAGGGATTTATCAAAGCAAAATCATGGACATCTATTTGAAAAGTTCAGAGGTGAGTGGTACTCCTCAGACAGAAGGAGAAGCTATAAGACAGTGTTGAAGGCATGCTTTAGGAGCCCTGCTTAGCAGAAAGGTAATCAAAAATGCTTTAAATAAATAAAAACATCAGGTTTGAGGAAGTGAAGCAACACCACCAACAATAATGTTCATCCCTGAGGAGGAGGAGGAGGAGGAGGAGGAGGAGGAGGAGGAGGAGGAGGAGAAGAAGAAGAAGAAGAAGAAAGCAAAAACACACCTAGAGTAATTTACCCAAACATCTCAATGAGAACTTGGCATGCTCAGTGGACATGGTATGTTTGCTCATTATTTAGGGGAAAGAAAAAGCTAGAGAAGTGGAGCATAGGAGCTATTTCTAGAGGCACCACTTCAGATTGCACTGTTTTGTTCTTAGTTGCACTTCTGCTTTCACAGGCCAAGAGTAAAGAGAAGACGTTTCCAGATGGCATGTGCAAGGTGACACTGATCCAGTCTCACAAGGCAGTGCCACAACACTGGTACCACTGCCAAGAAGGCCATGTCTCTGGTGAGGTTGGAGATATGTCTAAAGCAAGAGCAACAGAAGCAACTGAAGATTTTACTAAGTAGGGGAAATTCATCTGAAAGCATTTGGACACCACAGAGCAAGCCCTGGGTTGATAGATCAAAACCAGAAACGTCATGTCTGACAACTGACAGGTAGCCTGTGCAGAACTGTCATCACTGGGAAAAAATCAAACATTCACAAGCCCTCTTCCTGAAATATTACGATTTTTTTCTTTTAGACTCAGAGGCAATGGACTGGAGGCAACCATTAGGGCTTCAGGCTTTGCACCAGGAAATTTATCGGGCAATCAAGAGTACTGGGGGCTTGCTTTGTTGGCAAATTTTATTTTTAAAAAATCCAAAAATCTCTCTAAGTCTTCAGTCAAATCCCTGAGGATCTTGTTCCTTGAGAGGACCAATGTTCTTCAATCAATTGCCATTAACCCCCTAACAGTTACGGCACTGATGGCTTAAAAGTTATTAACAGCTGACAAGAAAAAGCCTCGCAGCGCAGTGGTTAAACTGCTGTACTGCAGCCAAAACTGTGCTCAAGATCTGGGGTTCAATCCCAGGTAGCTGGCTCAAGGTTGACTCAGCCTTGTATCCTTCTGAGGTCGGTAAAATGAGTACTCAGCTTGCTGGGGGTGGGTGGGGGGAAAGGTGTAACCTGCATAATTAACTTGTAAACCACCCAGAGAGTGCTTGAAGCACTGTGGGGCAATATATAAGCAGCACGCTTTGCTTTGCTTTGCTTTGCCAATCGTAGTGTTAGATGCCTGCATTCCCACTAAAACCATCTTACTTGGAAGATAGTAAGGCAGTCCCCCCCCTTCTGATACAGCCCAACTTCCAAAGTTTCCCCATGGTTTCTTGATTTCTGCCATCGTTACCTGTTGCTAATATTGGGTGAGCCTGCTGAACCCTCACTAGAGTTGAAGCAGATTGTATTTTAGCAAAGCCATTTATTTTTAA